>NC_091301.1:24949507-25247007 GCF_038502225.1 Cherax quadricarinatus | reverse complement strand
ACCTCCCAGTCGCACTGGGAGGGTTGCCTGATCCCACTGCTCATCCTCTAGTGACAGGTTCAGTGCCTTCTTAAAAGTTGTTCTCAGGTGTGCGTCATATTCATCGAGTGTTGGGTTGTCAAAAGAGGGTGCACACCTCAAGAAGTGAGTGAGTCTTGGCATAGTAAGACACCTTGTGAGGAGATACAGAGCATCATGGGCATCAAGATCGCTTATTCTCTCCTCCATTCTCATCAGGTCATTCAATTTGTCCCTGAGGACAGTGTCGATGGCCTGGTGACCCAGCAGTGCCCCCAAGAGAGTACTGTTGGATGGAGTGGTAGTTGAGACCTCCGGGAGGATTCTTCGCACAGCATGGATTATTTCCTGGTTCGCTGTGATGATTTCACACTTGGAGGGATTGAGGATGAGTCCCAAGTCTTCTCCCTGTGTTTTCACCAGTTGTAGGTCCCCCACCAGGGACTCTTCAGTACCTGCCAGAGTGCCGTCATCCAGGTACCAGATATTGAGCTCACTGCATAGGCTGGAAGTTAGTTCTCTTACTGCCAAGCAGAAGAGAAGTGGAGCGAGTGGGTCACCTTGCTGAACACCCTCTGATGATTGAATTTCATGTTCTCTAAACAAAAGAATTGAGGATTTGCTGTAGCCAGCTGAAATGAAGGGAAAAAGACTGGGGAGCCGATCCCGAACAGCTGGCAAAACAGCATCTCTCTTCACCATATTAAAGGCATTATTAAAATCAAGTTTGACTATGGCCTTGTCTTCTGGTAGGTCCCTGATGCAGGCCCTTGCGGCATGAGCTGCAGCTTCACTGCCTTGAGAGACCCCAAAGCCCAGTTGGTGTGGCTGGAGTAAAGTGGCAGCTTCTAGGCGAATGTTTCTCACTTCTGCTTTAGCAATGAGACGGCGAAGAGTGTTTCCAACTGCAATGGGTCTGATTCCCCCCATCCCTCTTCTTCAAAGCACAAAGTGAGGCTCCAAAAATGAAAGGTTTAATTTCTTCTGGGATTCGCCCAGCCAGGCAATTGTTGACGAAAGTTGTTAACTCGGTGAGAAGAATTGAAGCAGATTCACCGAGTACTGGATTTACCATCTCTTTGAGGTGCTGAGGTCGAATTCCTGCAGATCCTGTTGGAAATGACACGATCGCCTTATAGACTTCCGATTCTGGCAAAATTAATTGTTCAGTGATGGGGTCTTCCTCAGGGTTGTTGTTGATGGCTATGGTGTCCCTGGTTGGATGCTTGTCTCTTAGTGCTTGGGCTGTGGTCTCATCCTTGGGGGCTACAGTGTCGTCACTTGTAATTATTCTTATTGCTCCCACTGTGTTACCTTCGATTTTTTTGCTAACCTGTGCGCAAATTTTCTCGTTTTCAGTGGGACTTTTCTTGGGTCTACCTCTTTGATTCCTGCGATGATGGGGCAGAGGGACACAGTTGTCCGTTCTTGGGTAGTTGCGCACTGCCTTGATAACTGACGTGGTTAGCAGTTTGCCTCGTCTTTCAGGAACTGCAAGACAGACATTGCCGAACAAGAGTAGGTTGCGCCATGCTTGGATGGTGCCTCGGGCTTCTAAGTTGGTGGAACCTCCATTCACCCGCTTAAGAAGGTCTGTGAATTTCCCTGCTGCATATGGGCGAGCCGCTTTAGGGATGTGGGATAGTGTACTGCTAGCAATGGATTTGAATGCCTACAGAAGGTTATATATATATCAACATACCGGCCATATCCCACCGAGGCAGGGTGACCTAAAAAAGAAAAACGAAAGTTTTCCTTTTGAAAGTTATAGTAATTTATACAGGAGAAGGGGTTACTAGCCCCTTGCTCCTGGCATTTTAGTCGTCTCATATGATATAAACCAAGCACTAGCCGTCTCACCGAGACAAGATGACTCGAAAGATAAAGCAACAACACGTGCACTTCTGTCTTGCCAGAAGTGTGCAGTCATCATAGTGCAAATGACCCTCAGAGTGCAAATGACATACTCCTTTATAGTGAGAACACTGTACTTCCCACCTCTGAGACTCAAGTCTGGTTAATTAACCAGTTTGCTTGATTCATGTTATCTTGCTCACACCCCAACAGCATGTTAGGCCATGAAAACCGCTCTTTTCCACTCCTAACATGCTCACACAACCCTACTGTACACCTTCTTACCCATAATATTTTGCTTTATCCTACGTAAATATCCAAACCACATCAATTCATCGGCTCCCAAAATTAGTCTAGTTCCCGCACACCATCTAAATTCTACGCTCCGAAATCTCTCCATAATATTCACACCACACTGATTTTAAGCATGACATCTCCACTGCCTCTGGCGTCCTCCTCTCCAGAAGGTTTAAAACCAGTGCTTCACACCAATATAACAGTGTTGATAGCTCTATACTCTGGTACATTACCCCTTTATTCCTCCATAAATATTTTTCCACAGGTGCCTCGCCACAGCACTTGTATCCATTTCAGACCCCCATTTATCGACATGTCTACTCCCAAATATGTAACAAAAGTATATATTCCAGTAGCTAGAACCAGTGCCCCATTCTTGATAACCAAATAGTGCCAATGCCCCATTCCTGACACCAAAAATTCCCTACAAGTATGATACCTTGATTCCAGTGTATGAATTCTTGATCCAGGGAACTGAAGCTACCGTCCCTTTCTCTGGCTCAAACCTGATCACTCCCCCTCCCCCGTTCTCCAGGCGCTACATCACCCCTACGGGTGTAGCGCGTCTCCAAGACTATAATAATATTAGAGGGAAGAGAGGTGGCCGAGGCATCTCGCGTATTTATTCCATCCCTGGTAAATAATCTCCCTCATAATTAATATCCCAAATTATATATAATTAGTGAAAATTTAATGAGCAGCTGTAATATACTTAAGATAATGGGAGATAATTTAATAAGGGCAAAAAAAGAGAGTGGAAAATATAATGTATCGTTGATAAGAACATTTTCTTCAGAATAATGAGGAGTAATAATAATGAAAAACTGATAACGAAGATAAACGACTTTTATAACGATGTGAGACTTGAGGTAACTAGTAGTAAGCTGCGTTACCAAGGTTAGTGTGTAACACTGTTGTTATTGTTGTTGTAACGACGTGAGGCTTGAGGTAACTACCTGGAGTGTTGTCTGAGGGTCAACACCCCTGCTGACCGGTCCCAGACCAGGCCATCAGGTGACTTAATCAGCCAGGCGACTGGTCCAGCAGAAGCAACACAGCCCGGTTGGTCAGGCACTGACAGGCAGGGGTCTGTTGGCAATCCCCCATATGTATGAAGGGAGGACGTTGAAAAGTCTTGGTCCCTTCACACTCGCCAAGTCTTTCATTTTACACCGTCTGACAACCCTCTTACTCTCACAGGAAACAATCTATGTTTGTAGATTTGGGACCAATCCCTCTGGAATTTTCCAGATGTAGATTACAATGTATCTCTCTCCTTACGTTACCAAGGTTAGTGTAACATTGTTGTAACTATGTTAGACTTAGGGTAATTAGTCGCAAGATATGCTATTATGGTTAGTGAGTGTATAAAACTGTTGTGGTATCGTTTACAACGCAACTACTGACGTCACCGTAACACTTATAAAGAAATAAAATGTTAAACGTTTATCCAACAGATGGCGGCGAATATTTACGTAATTCTACTTAATATTGAAACCTAACCTAACCTATTAACCTGTATTGTTAGATGAATAAGTGTTAGGAAACTTGCCCTCGTCTCCACCCGCCCCACGACTGAACCCGGACTCGTAGGTTGCAAACCAAATGGTGATTAGTATCTATACGCAAGGCGTAATAGCTGATAAAGGTAAGTCATCCGTCAGGACACAGGACAAGTGTTTCCTGACGCGGGTCTTAAGTGGAAGTTTTGGTCACATAACCAAGACCTTCAGCTGGCTTACCAGTTCACAGAATAATTACATTGCTCAAAACCTCAGGAATATCTACACAGACGTTTCGATCCGTCCTAAAACATTAATGATTGGAACGGACCAAAACGTCGTCTAACTGTTCCAGCCACGTTATTGTGACTGTGTGTGTAGATGAGTGGTTCAGAGAACCGACACGTTGATAAATTAGACACATGTACAACTCTTGGGTATCTTTGAGGAAACGTTTCGCCACACAGTGGCTTCATCAGTCCATACAAAGGAGAAACTTGAAGAACAGGAGGAGAATGAGGTAATCAGTCCCTCAACCTGATTACCTCATGTAATCAGGTTGAGGGACTGATTACATGAGGTAATCAGATGTCACATTGAACAAATGTGACACCACCTATGACTGCTGCACCTCTCCTGCCATACGGTTTATAAGCTCCTTCTCCGCACATATGCCGTATTCTATTCAAGATTGATGGACTGAACACATCGACTCAAGGTTGAGGGACTGATTACCTCATTCTCCTCCTGTTCTTCAAGTTTCTCCTTTGTATTGACTGATGAAGCCACTGTGTGGCGAAACGTTTCCTCAATAAAGATACCCAAGAGTTGCACATGTGTCTAATTTATCATTGTGACTGTATATTCTTCATATCTACAGTAAGAAGAAACGTTGGAGGTGTGTGTGTTACCTTGATAGCCAGGAGGGAAATACAGGCGCCCTGGTCCCTGAAGGCGAAGTACACGCCCTTCTTGGTGACGGGGATGGAGCGAACCTCAGCGTTGATAATGATGTCAGCAGAATTAGTGAACCTTCCCTCATCTGCGGCGATACGGTCAATCAACTTGTAGCTCTCCGGCTCCCAGAAGGGAGGCTCCTTAGTGGCAGCGTCGAATTCGTAGTAGAGCAGCGAGAAGGTCTCCTTGCCTGGTGGGGGAGTGGTGTGGGTTATTAGTAGGTGAGTAATGCAGAATTGTGGTGATGGGGAGGGGGGGGTGACTGAGTGGGCTTAGTTACATTTACTTCTGGCAGCTTGGCAGACACAAAGATGATCAAACTAAATGGTAAGTGTGGTTAGTCTTATGGTCACTCTTTTGAACACTGTGTGCTTCAATGCCCACTTATATATATATATATATATATATATATATATATATATATATATATATATATATATATATATATATATATATATATATATATATATATATATATAAGTCAAGATATATTATCAATGAAATTAAGATACCAGACATATTCAGCAAATATCCTAAATTTGCTTGCAACAGATAAGACAAATATGGATATAAATCCAGATGTACGCCTGTTAAACCTTTTTGGGGCCTAGTTCCTAGGCCTTTTGTGTATCCCTATACTCTTGTACTACCGTCCACAAGATGGTTCAAGGGCACACAATAAACTTGCTGCTTCGGCCGTAAAATCTAAATCTAAATCGAATAAGAAGTGGCGAGTGATGGACAAACTTGAGAGAGAAGTTACAACACCTGCTTTCTTCCCTCTTACATCATGGCGCAGTTCACTTACCATATCATAACTTCGCTTAAGATTTAGAAAAGTCCAACAGACAGGTTTAACTAGGAACACTTTAAAGCCACGGAAATATAATATGTATATCAGCGGTGTGAGAGAACCTTCCCTGTCAGCTGTCAGGATGTAGTCTTATTAACGTTAGTCAGTTAAGTTTACCCTACCAAATTCCTATAAGGAAGTATTCTCAACACAAGAGTTTAACAGCACAGCGGAAAGACAAATGCAGAATAAAGCAATCCTTTATTGGTTAATGAAGGATAATATTATGCTGTATTTGTGTCTAGTTTTCCAGTGTCGGTATTTTATACCATTTATCTCCAAAGCAAAATAGAACAATTTTCATAAATACTAGAAAAAAAGGTAGTGCCGTCGATAGGAGCGCATTTACAGATGACCAGACTGAAAACGGGAAGTGTGTCAATTATTATTATTATGGGGGAGCGTAAACCCGTACACATACAGCGCCTGTGGATGGAAAGGGGATGGGGGGTGGAAGGCATTCAGGCTTAATTCATGGAAGTGGAGCACAGATCCAATTTCCTAGATCAAGAGCACCCTCATTAGCATCAGGGATCCTCCCTTGAGGGACCTAGAAGTGTGTCAGCAACACTGAGAGCGTGAAGACGTCACCTCCAGACTTTGTGAAGAAAGTGTACTATGCGAGTGAGTGAATATAACTGCTGAAGAGAGCGTTACACTCTTATTCAATCATCACTGCAAGAGGACTGGAGAGAGTTCAAGGGAGAGAAGGTTTGGTCACTGACCACCTGGATGCACACACTTGCCCATCATATGACATGTAATGTTCATCCCTGAGGTAAGCTGTTACAGCTACAGCAGTAACAGCTTACCACCTGTGAGTATGTGTGCAGCAGTGACAGGTCACCAACTGTGTGTGCAGCAGAGGTGGTGACCTGTGAGGGAGGGAGGGAGTACTCGCCTAATTATGGTTGAAGGGGTCGATACTCAGCTCCTGGCCCCGTGTGTGTGTGTGTGTGTGTGTGTGTGTGTGTGTGTGTGTGTGTGTGTGTGTGTGTGTGTGTGTGTGTGTGCGTGCGCGTGTGTGTATGTTTGTGTATTCGCCTAGTTGTACTCACCTAGTTGTGGTTGCAGGGGTCGATTCATAGCTCCTGCCCCCGCCTCTTCACTGTGTGTGTACTCACCTAGTTGTGGTTGAGGGGGTCGATTCACAGCTCCTGGCTCCGCCTCTTCACCTGGCCGCTACCCGGTCACTCTTCCCGCTCCGTGAG
Organism: Cherax quadricarinatus; assembly: GCF_038502225.1. NCBI lineage: Eukaryota > Metazoa > Arthropoda > Malacostraca > Decapoda > Parastacidae > Cherax > Cherax quadricarinatus. The sequence goes on along the minus strand of NC_091301.1, from coordinate 25,240,315 downwards.
CTTTATCATACCTCTTCTTCAAGCTATGTATGGATCCTGCCTCCACTACATCACTACCCAGGCTATTCCACTTCCTGACAACTCTGAAGAAATACTTCCTAACATCCCTGCGATACATCTGAGTCTTCAGCTTCCAACTGTGACCCCTCGTTGCTGTGTCCCATCTCTGGAACATCCTGTCTCTGTCCACGCTGTCTATACCCCTCAGTATTTTATATGTCGTTATCATATCCCCCTAACTCTCCTGTCTTCCAGTGTCATCAGGTCGATTTCCCTTAACCTCTCCTCGTAGGACATACCTCTTAGCTCCGGGACTAGTCTTGTTGCAAACCTTTGCACTTTCTCTAGTTTCCTTACATGCTTGGCTAGGTGAGGGTTCCAAACTGGCGCTGCATATTCCAATATGGGTCTAACGTACACAGTGTACAGAGTCCTGAATGACTCCTTATTTAGATGTCGGAATGCTGTTCTTAGGTTTGCCAGGCGCCCGTACGCTGCAGCAGTTATTTGGTTGATTTGCGCCTCAGATGCTCCCGGTGTTATACTCACACCAAGATCCTTTTCTTTGAGTGATGTTTGTAGGCTCTGGCCCCCTAGACTGTACTCCGTTTGTGGTCTTCTTTGCCCTTCCCCAATCTTCATGACTTTGCACTTGGTGGGGTTGAACTCCAGGAGCCAGTTTCTGGACCAGGCCTACAGTCTGTCCAGATCCCTCTATAGTTCTGCCTGGTCTTCGTCCGATTAAATTCTTCTCATCAACTTCGTCATCTGCAAACAAAGACACTTTGGAGTTTATTCCTTCCGTCATGTCGTTCACAAATACCAGAAACAGCACTGGTCCTAGGACTGATCCCTGTGATACCCCGCTCGTTACCAGCGCCCAGTCTGACACCTCGCCACATACCATGACTCGTTGTCTTCCTGACAGGTATTCCCTGATCCACTGTAGTGCCTTCCCTGTTATCCCTGCCTGGTCCTCCAGCTGCCGCACTAATCTCTTGTGTGGAACTGTGTCAAACGCCTTCTTACAGTCCAAAAAAATGAAATCTACCCACCCCTCTCTCTCATGTCATACTGCTATCACCCTGTCGTAGAACTCCAGTAGGTTTGTGACACAGGATTTCCCATCCCTGAAACCGTGCTGGCTGTCGTTGATAAGCTCATTCCTTTCTAGGTGCTCCACCACTCTTCTCCTGATAATTTTCTCCATGACTCTGCATACTATACATGTCAGTGACACTGGTCTGTAGTTTAATGCTTCGTGTCTGTCTCCTTTTTTAAAAATTGGGACTACGTTTGCTGTCTTCCATACTTCCGGTAGTCGTCCTGTTTCGATAGATGTGTTGAAAGATATTTGTTAGTGGTACACAAAGCGCCTCTGCTCCCTTTCTTAGAACCCATGGACCCATCTGGCCCTATCACCTTTGAGGTGTCTAGCTTGCTTAACAGCCTCTTCACTTCTTCCTCGGTTGTATGTACTGTGTCCAACACTTGACGGTGTACCCCACCTCTCTGCCTTTCTGGAGACCCTTCTGTCTCCTCTGTGAACACTTCTTTGAATCTCCTGTTAAGCTTCTCACATCGCAATCGTTTTTTGTGACCTCCCCTCCTTCCTCAGCCTGATTACCTGGTCCTTGACTGCTGTATTCCTCCTGATGTGGCTGTACAACATTTTTTGTTCAGATTTGGCTCTACGACTTGTCTCCTTATTCTCCTGGGTCCTTTGCCTTCTGTATTTCTTCCATTCCCTAAGCACATTTTGTGTGTGTGTGTGTGTGTGTGTGTGTGTACAGCAGTAACAACACTCGTCCTCGGGGGAGTTACCTCGCTTAATTTTTATACCAAAACCCAGTAAGAAACAAATCAGGGTCTCGCTCTAGACTCTAGACTAGAGTATTAAGGTACAGTCAACCCTCGATATAGTGAATCAACAGGGGATTGTAAGAGTGTCCCTTATAACAGAATGTTAAAAACAATAGTAAAAAACGCAGTCGAGTACTCGACTGAACCATAATCTAGCACTGTACAATTTACAGATATATGTACTTGAAAAAATACACTTTTAACACCTTTAAACTATTAAATTTTGCCTATAATTTTAAAAGTTCATTATATCGAGGGTTTACTGTATAGTCTTTGACACTGTACAATACTCAAATACCGATTAAGGCATTGAAATATGCTTAGTATGTAACCAGGTGTTTACAGTACAGGTGTGTAAGTTAGTTAGGTAAGGTGACCATAGTTACAATAGCCTCTACTCTGAGACTAGGACACCTCTGCCTTCTGGTCAGACTCTTGCAGTATAAACAAAGAGCAGAAAGTAAACTTGGGCATTGTTACTATTGAGTTACAAAAGATATCTGTGATTATAACTTAATGTTTATGGATCTCGTTCATGGAGTTTTCTCAAAGTACCTTTTTTAAAATTTATCTCTAGAGCCACTCTACATAACTTTAATGATGTATCATATCAATCTAAATTTAATTAAAGACTATTCGTCTAAATATAATAAATTATAATGTATCGAATTATATAAGTCGTTAATTAATTTACTGGATTATTTTTTCCTACAGCGCTTAGAAGGGGTGGATGGTGGTGCAGTGAAGTGATATTGGTACAAGTGTAGTGGAGACCTTATGGTGTCCTCAAAGTCTGAGGGAACTTAGTTCAGCGCTTCTTTTTGATTATAATAATAATAATGAGGAAACTTAAGTTTTAGAAGTTAAAGTTTTGAGGAAGCTTGCTTTCTGAAAGTGAGAGAGATTCATGGATCTTCAACGTTATAGAGCAGTGTTTTTTTTTTTTTTTAATGGTACCTGGGACTTGCATGCAGTGAACAAGCCCAAGAGGTGACCTGGGAAGACTGACTTGTTCCCTGAAGAAGCAGACCTACAAAGATTAGCACAGCCTTGAGACCGAGGAAGTGCTAACTATCTGAAAACATGGAGGTCAGGCCTACGAGAGGCTTAAGCTTCGGCTGCAGTACCGTTGCAGTGTGTTGCAGGGTAAGCCTAACCTTCTACAATATCTTTCCTTGATCTGCAATACAGGGCAACTTAGATGGAAATTTTTTGCAATGACCATCACTGTCTTCAACAAACACCATCACAGATACACCCACCACTATTAAGACAATGAACCACTGCTTTTGGTCACCTGGCCCACGCTAGGTGGGTCCTACTCGCATCCATCAGCAGCATATCACAGGTTCCTACACTACACACCGCTCCATCCCACATACACAACCCGAATCCACACACCGCACCACCTCAATCCACACACCGCACCACCTCAATCCACACACCACACCACCTCAATCCACACACCGCACCACCTCAATTCACACACCACACCACCTCAATCCACACACCACACCACCTCAATCCACACACCACACCACCTCAATCCACACACCACACCACCTCAAACCCACAAGCCCAACAGTACCGACGAATACCACTAACCCACATACATACCAATCCAACCCATAAACACACCCACACCACTCCAATCAACACTTACCATTGTAACCTACACATAATAGATTAGGTAGTGAAGGAAGTTAGGGTCGGGTAAGTTAGCTAAGTGAGTTAGGGTGAAGGGAGTTAGGTTAGCTGGAATGAAAGAAGGTAAGTTAGGTAGGGTGTACAATGTGCTCCCTGGACCGCATATAAGATGCATCATAATTTAAACATTGAAAATTCTGGAGGGATTAGTCTTGATGTACAAAAGCAGGAGGTTCGGAAGATGTTGCAAAATGTTTAAAATGAAAAGCAGAGTTGCAATGAATGCACCAGAGATAAGTCAGTAAGTGTAAAGGGATCAAGACTTTTCAACACCTTCATTCAAAAGGGAAATCACCAACAGATCTCTGGATGTCTTCGAAACCGAACCTCATAAGATTCTTAACCTGGCTGTGATGCCTGTGCTGAACTGTGTGTAGTACTAACAGTCTGGTTGATCTGGTCATCACCAAGGTTGCCTGGTCTGGGACCGGGCTGTTAGGAAGAGGTGACTCTCCCCGGGATCGTCTTCAGGTAAGCTTCAACTGGGAGGAAAGCAATAGTGAAGGAAGAGGAACGTCCACTAGGAGAACTTATTAATAAAATGTATGGGGGAAATAACTGTGAGCAATGGGGAATGTGCCTTTGAGACCTGATAAGACGGTAGAGGAGGTGGAGAGAAGAAGACTGGGGATAATTTCACCAAGTTTAAAGCAGAGGCAGAAGAAAGAGAAAGGAAAATTAAACCAAACGGGAAAGTTGCAAGGAAGACAGAAAACTATCTTGAATGTGACATTAGTGTTATGACAGGATAAAGTAGAAAAGCTGAGTTACATAACAGATTTATAGAAGCAACCAAAGGGGTGATTAAGGTAAAGTAACTTGAGACGGACCTGGACGATACCATCAGATGCAACATGAAAAAAAGAAATATGTGAAAGCGAGACTGAAGAGTCTTTAGAAGAAAGCTCGAGGACTGAGGGTACTAGCATGGAGGTACTAGCAAGGAAATACTAACTAAAAGATACTAGCAAAGAGGTACTAACAGGGAGACACTACATCTCTCCTCGACCCCCACCTCACTCCCAGTGCCCTTTCCACTTCCTAATTCTCCACGCCAATTTCCTCCAGTTCTCCCCTCGCATCATAAACTGAAAGTTCTGTAAACAAACGCAGATGGATTTACGAATCGAATTAACTTAAGGCTGACGTTCAGCATCACGTTAATTGAAAAAGTTCCACACCGATTTTTGGTGACAATTTCCCCGGTGTATTAGTACTATTGAGTTACCTTAAATATAAAATTTCATTTCGATCGGGGTGAAAGTTTTAAAATTAGATTAGTTTTGTTTCGAAATTTACCCCCCTCCACTGCTGTTTATCTGTAACCCCTCCTGTGTACCTCGGAATGAAACTAACAACTTGTACAGGTCAATCTTTACCTTTGATATACCTTTGATGAGTAGCGGGAGTCTTTCTACTCTCGGAGCCCGACCACTGGCCAGATTCGTCTGGTGCTAGCCTGGTCAACCAGGCTGTTGTGTAATGTCAATCCTTCAGTGTTACGGAGCTGCACAGGTCAATCCCCCAATGTTATTTGGCTTTACACTCGAATCTTCCAAGGTTATGTTGTCCAGGCCAGTCCCTCAGTGTTACTGACCATTACTACAGGTCTTGGATGTACTGGAGGACAAACACAATGAAGATATACAGAGACTTGGAGAAGCCTACGGCAAGTGTGATCCTGGTGTAATAACGTTGAATTCAACCCCAGCAAATGCAATAATACGAAAATTAGGGAAGGGGCAAGGGGCAAGAAGACCAGGAACAAGTATGGGCTAGGCCCCTAGGGAAGACAGAGGTTCCTGAAGCCTCTGTTGATGTAAAATGGAGACACGCCTAAACAGAGGCTGGAGGCTCGCCAGAGGCTCACATCAGTCGAATAACCACTGCAGCCAATACTTGATTGACAGATCTAATAATACCCTCAGGGCTCTCAACAAAGATTAATTTATGACCCTTTATACAGCATATGTCAGGCTCATCTTGTAGCATGCAGCATCAGCATGGCACCCACACCTGATAAACCACGTTAAGAAACTGGATAAGAGGCAAAGGTATGCAACAGGGCTATAGTTCCAGACCTCAGGGGTATGAGCTGAGAAAGGCTAGAGGAACTGACCCTGAAAACAGTAGAGGACAGCAGAACCAAGGAAGCTATAACATACAAAATACTCAGAGGAACTGCTAGGGCAGAGAGGTACAGACTGCTCGAAAAGCTGGATTCAAGTACACAAGGGCACAATTGGAAGCTACATATACAGATGAGTCATGGGGATGTCAAGAATTATTTCAACCTCAGGATGGTCGAGAAATGGAATGATCTGGACAAAGTGGTGGAAGCATTCTCCATACATAGTTTTAAGTAGAAGTATGACAGGGCTCACAAGGCTAGGAGGGAGTGAATCCAAAGGCAAGTTAAGGAGAAGAGCCAGGGGCTTTGACTCGACCCCAAGAACCATACACATAAATAAGTGTACACACACACACACACACACACACACACACACACACACACACACACACACACACACACACTTAAAAGAATGGGTCTTAAAAGAATGTGCGGATGAGTTATGTTATCTACTTTGGATTTTTTTTAAGCATTTCACTAGAGTAAGATAAATTAGCAGACACATGCTAGATGACATATACTGTGTCTATATTTATAAAGGGTAACAAGAAAGACCCCTCACGACATAGGCGAGTCTCCTTGACACGTGTTGTAAAATTACTGGAAAAAATCATTAAAAAGAATTCAACATATAAAAAATGACATACTGACAAACATTTTTTTTTGTCTGCAGATTCATGCCAATGAAATTTAAGTTATTATGACGGAATTACTGAAATTGTTTATGAAAGAAATGAATGGTCAGATACTTGAGTTTAAGGAAGCTTTAGAAAAAATTCCCCATGAAAGTCTAATTTAGAAACGGTAAAATATGGGAGGATTTAAAGTTTATTACAATGGATGAGAAACTTTTTGTTGGAGAGGAAAATGCGAAAAGTTATGAGGGGGAAAAATGTCTGCATGGGAAGATGTGACAAGTGGGGTGCCACAAGGGTCTGCACTTGCTCCAATAATGTTTTTGCGTAAATGATTTACCATTAGTAATAAAAAAAAACAACAAAAAAAATGTTTTCAGATTATGTAAAGAGGATCTGGATAAACTGAGCACATGTAGTGATAGATGGATGATGAAATTTATTGGGGATAAATGACATGTAATGGAAATGGGAGAAAGTAAAATCAATCCACATGAAGAATACAGACTGTGATACGAAATACTGAAAGTTTCAGAAAAAGGGATCTGGCAGTTATTAACAAAAAATTGTCACCGGAAGAACATATAAATGAAACTATGAGAAACATATGGATGGTGAAATGTTAAGAATAGGCAGCAGTTGTGTAGTAATTATATACATTGGTATGTACTCACAAGAGAGAGCAGTGCCGGGGAAGAGGGAGCAATCTCTCATGGAGAACTTCACTTCAATATACATGCGATTGGCGGGTCCTCGTTCGATGAAGGGTGTCCACAGCCAGTTGTTGACGTTGTTGTAGGCCACGTCGCAAACCACGTACGATCTCCAGTTGATGCCGTTCTCGAACTGCGTGAAGCTCTCCTCCACCCACTGCAACGAGAGACACGGAGTTACAATACTGAATCTAAATTAGTTCATGCTGCGAGGATAAAGAAAACTGGAAAGTAAACAAAGACTTAATATGTCAGACTTATTCTTCATCAACTCTTAATAAAGCTCAGGACAGACCTAAGTTTATCAAGTCTTGATAAAGCGCAGGACTCAGCTAAACACGTCTAAATTATTCTTGGCTTTATGCGAGTACAATTGCTGTACACGTTCTGTGCAAGTGGACGAGTGTTGTGTAAGTGTGCGGGTGTTGTCCTGCTAGTACAAGAGTACTGTCGTGCAAATATACGAGACTCTTACAAGTATAGCAGTTGTGTCGTGCACGCACACGTGTACTGAACACACAGTAAGTATGGATGATATACACAGATTATATTAGTGAACGTACACATACACACAGGGGTGTGTATGTTTGTACATAAACAATGACTAGTGGTGAACATGTTACATGCAACCTTAACCATTATGTACTCGATAGGCTTCAAACCCGATAAATTAACCCATCAGTGGATAACACAACCTCTGCTCGGTGGCCGAGTTGAGTGGCAGCTTCATCACGCAGGGTTACAAAGATACACAGGTTTACCTACCCTGGTGCAGTATGGTGCATATAATGTACAGACACGCGTAATATACATTGCGTCATTTGGATACAGGGATTACAACGGGTTGCGCAAATTACGGGATTTGAAGTTAGTAGCGTAATGTCAGAGGATGTGTTGCTACTGCTGAGTTATTATCCATTACCTCCTGTTTTATTTTTTTTCTCATTTTCTTGTTCTGTCTTTATTCTCGTCTTCCTCGTCCTCCTCTTTTCGTTCTTCCTCCCTTCTGCACATCACTTAAATGTAATGAGTACTCAATGTGTACTACAGTGTGGTTGCCGAGTGACAGCCACGCAGGTCAACCAAGCTGTTGCTGTCTGCATCTTACAGTCTGACGTGGGGACAGCAGCCCACGCTGCCGTCCCTGCATTAACCTCCTTTCTTTACATTCCCCTCCCTGTCTCCTCCCCCTGAAGTTTCCTCCATACCCCCCCCTCCCCTCCCCTACTTTCTCCCATCGTTCCCCCTCTTTATTATATCAGAAATAGTGGTAAATGCGTCAAGGCAACACAGAACAACACTCCGTGGTGAGGATCACGTATAACGAAGGCACTTACCCAGGAGGCCGTTACTTGATCAGTGGCACCCGTGGCACTTAACTAGTGTGGGGGAGGGTGGCACTCGTGGCACTCAAACACTGTGGGGGAGCCAGGACGTGCCAAATAATAAAACCAGAGGATGTAAAGACTTGTTAAAAAGTGCCAACCAACGTTACAAAGGAGACACTACGGTGTCATAAGGGGCTTGGCCTGGCTGGCAGGGAGTGCCAGTCAAGTCAACCCACACTGTAAGAAATGCCAGAAAGTGCCAGTCACTGTCGTCATGCCACACATATCTCATAAATACTCATTACCCCCATGCAACCTGATTACTTCCCATTCTCGACCCTTTATGACCCTTACCTGCTTCCCCATGAATATACTATTACTAGTAGTACCACTAGTAGTAGTACTACTACTAGTACTAATATTTCTACTAGTAGTAGTACTATTTCTACTATTACTACTACTACTATTAATAATAATACTAGGCCTCCCAGTTCTTCATTCACAGTCTACTGTTTGGTGTAATACACCATAACTATACATCAACAGGCCTACACTCTCAGCAGCATAGCAGCAGCACCAGTAACAGTAGCAACCGAAGTAGCACTACCACCACTACCAACACCAGTAGCAGCAGTATCTTGCAGTAGCAGCAACAGCAACATCCAGCTGTAGCAGCATCCAGGAGCAGCAGCATCCAGGAGCAGCAGCATCAGCAGTAGCAGCATCCAGGAGTAGCAGTAGCATCTAGGAGCAGCAGTAGCAGCATCCAGGAGCAGCAGCATCAGCAGTAGCAGCATCCAGGAGTACCAGTAGCATCTAGGAGCAGCAGTAGCAGCATCCAGGAGCAGCAGCATCCAGCAGCAGTAGTAGTAAAAGCAGTATCAGCATCCAGCAGCAGCTTCAGCAGTAGCAGCATCCAGGAGCAGCAGCATCCAGCAGCAGTAGCAGCAGCAGTAGCAGCAGCAGTAGTAGTAAAAGCAGTATCAGCATCCAGCAGCAGCTTCAGCAGTAGCAGCATCCAGGAGCAGCAGCATCCAGCAGCAGTAGCAGAAGCAGTAGCAGCAGCAGTATCCAGGAGCAACAGCAGCAGCATCCAGCAGTAGCAGCATCCAGGAGCAGCAGCATCCAGGAGCAGCAGCATCCAGGAGCAGCAGCACCACTACTTACCATCTTGTCAGTGGATCAACAAGCGTAAAATGTTCTCATCTTAGCCCATAAAAAGGTAAATTGCCTCAGTATACTCAGCAGTGGTCCCGTGTAAACTTTCTCAGTATACTTAGCAGTGGTCCCGTGTAAACTTTCTCAGTATACTCTGCAGTGGTCCCGTGTAAACTTTCTCAGTATACTCTGCAGTGGTCCCGTGTAAACTTTCTCAGTATACTCAGCAGTGGTCCCGTGTAAACTTTCTCAGTATACTCAGCAGTGGTCCCGTGTAAACTTTCTCAGTATACTCAGCAGTGGTCCCGTGTAAACTTTCTCAGTATACTCAGCAGTGGTCCCGTGTAAACTTTCTCAGTATACTCAGCAGTGGTCCGGTGTAAACTTTCTCAGTATACTCTGCAGTGGTCCCGTGTAAACTTTCTCAGTATACTCTGCAGTGGTCCCTCCCGTGTAAACTTTCTCAGTATACTCAGCAGTGGTCCCGTGTAAACTTTCTCAGTGTACTCTGCAGTGGTCCCGTGTAAACTTTCTCAGTATACTCAGCAGTGGTCCCGTGTAAACTTTCTCAGTATACTCAGCAGTGGTCCCGTGTAAACTTTCTCAGTATACTCAGCAGTGGTCCCGTGTAAACTTTCTCAGTATACTCAGCAGTGGTCCCGTGTAAACTTTCTCAGTATACTCAGCAGTGGTCCGGTGTAAACTTTCTCAGTATACTCTGCAGTGGTCCCGTGTAAACTTTCTCAGTATACTCTGCAGTGGTCCCTCCCGTGTAAACTTTCTCAGTATACTCAGCAGTGGTCCCGTGTAAACTTTCTCAGTATACTCAGCAGTGGTCCCGTGTAAACTTTCTCAGTATACTCAGCAGTGGTCCCGTGTAAACTTTCTCAGTATACTCAGCAGTGGTCCCGTGTAAACTTTCTCAGTATACTCAGCAGTGGTCCCGTGTAAACTTTCTCAGTATACTCAGCAGTGGTCCCGTGTAAACTTTCTCAGTATACTCAGCAGTGGTCCCGTGTAAACTTTCTCAGTATACTTTGCAGTGGTCCCGTGTAAACTTTCTCAGTATACTCAGCAGTGGTCCCGTGTAAACTTTCTCAGTATACTCAGCAGTGCTCCCGTGTAAACTTTCTCAGTATACTCAGCAGTGGTCCCGTGTAAACTTTCTCAGTATACTCAGCAGTGGTCCCGTGTAAACTTTCTCAGTATACTCTGCAGTGGTCCGGTGTAAACTTTCTCAGTATACTCAGCAGTGGTCCCGTGTAAACTTTCTCAGTATACTCAGCAGTGGTCCCGTGTAAACTTTCTCAGTATACTCAGCAGTGGTCCCGTGTAAACTTTCTCAGTATACTCAGCAGTGGTCCCGTGTAAACTTTCTCAGTATACTCAGCAGTGGTCCCGTGTAAACTTTCTCAGTATACTTTGCAGTGGTCCCGTGTAAACTTTCTCAGTATACTCAGCAGTGGTCCCGTGTAAACTTTCTCAGTATACTCAGCAGTGGTCCCGTGTAAACTTTCTCAGTATACTCAGCAGTGGTCCCGTGTAAACTTTCTCAGTATACTCAGCAGTGGTCCCGTGTAAACTTTCTCAGTATACTCTGCAGTGGTCCGGTGTAAACTTTCTCAGTATACTCAGCAGTGGTCCCGTGTAAACTTTCTCAGTATACTCAGCAGTGGTCCGGTGTAAACTTTCTCAGTATACTCAGCAGTGGTCCCGTGTAAACTTTCTCAGTATACTCAGCAGTGGTCCCGTGTAAACTTTCTCAGTATACTCATCAGTGGTCCCGTGTAAACTTTCTCAGTATACTCATCAGTGGTCCCGTGTAAACTTTCTCAGTATACTCAGCAGTGGTCCCGTGTAAACTTTCTCAGTATACTCATCAGTGGTCCCGTGTAAACTTTCTCAGTATACTCAGCAGTGGTCCCGTGTAAACTTTCTCAGTATACTCTGCAGTGGTCCGGTGTAAACTTTCTCAGTATACTCAGCAGTGGTCCCGTGTAAACTTTCTCAGTATACTCAGCAGTGGTCCGGTGTAAACTTTCTCAGTATACTCAGCAGTGGTCCCGTGTAAACTTTCTCAGTATACTCAGCAGTGGTCCGGTGTAAACTTTCTCAGTATACTCAGCAGTGGTCCCGTGTAAACTTTCTCAGTATACTCTGCAGTGGTCCGGTGTAAACTTTCTCAGTATACTCAGCAGTGGTCCCGTGTAAACTTTCTCAGTATACTCAGCAGTGGTCCCGTGTAAACTTTCTCAGTATACTCAGCAGTGGTCCGGTGTAAACTTTCTCAGTATACTCTGCAGTGGTCCGGTGTAAACTTTCTCAGTATACTCTGCAGTGGTCCCGTGTAAACTTTCTCAGTATACTCTGCAGTGGTCCGGTGTAAACTTTCTCAGTGTACTCTGCAGTGGTCCCGTGTAAACTTTCTCAGTGTACTCTGCAGTGGTCCCGTGTAAACTTTCTCAGTGTACTCTGCAGTGGTCCCGTGTAAACTTTCTCAGTATACTCAGCAGTGGTCCCGTGTAAACTTTCTCAGTATACTTTGCAGTGGTCCCGTGTAAACTTTCTCAGTATACTCAGCAGTGGTCCCGTGTAAACTTTCTCAGTGTACTCTGCAGTGGTCCCGTGTAAACTTTCTCAGTGTACTCTGCAGTGGTCCCGTGTAAACTAAGTATATAAGTAGCAACTCAACTCTCATTTTCATAAACAAAACTACGTTTATCCTCAATATAGTGGTCACTAACACATGACAATCACAAAGTATGATCAAAAGGTAACTTTCTCTCTGTCATATTCTAGGAATTACCGAAGATGTCATCGTCAACTTCCTTCATTCATACAGCAATTACTAACAAACCACTAGCTGTCTCCGAGAGAAAACTTTAAAAGTCCAAGTCAGTACCCGATCAGCCAGGCTGTGGTGCAGAGGATGAGTCATGTAAAACAAACCTTGACAATATTAAGAATGAAATGAAAGAAACTCTGAGAATTCATCAGCTCAAAAACTGGTCTGGTAGCAGCATTAAGCAGCAACGAAGCGAATGAAGTATGTGAAGATGATGTAGAAGGATTGATAAACTTGTCGAGTATGATTCTGATCAATGTTGTGAAGAAACTATAGACACAATCCCTAACAACAGCGCGTCACAACTTGGAATACTTTGTAATAACAAAAAGCAGGAGACAAAAACAAACACGCGGGCATTCATGTGTTACCAAAAACAAAAAATATATATAGACAAATATTTGGCAATGGCGTCATTGTTTGAAAAAGGAAATCCATGAGTGGTGGAAAGAAAATAATCTCTGGCAGACCTAGCCAGTAAATATCTAAGTTCACCTCCCCCCCCCCAACTCTTTCACTAGACTGAAAGTTTGTCGACTACTGCAGGAAACATCTACTCTCCTACAGCAACACATTAATTCCTGAAAATACGGCGATGCTAATTTTCCCTAACTTCAATCTGAGATCTTTAAAATTAAGTTACTGATACGTACACACACACACACACACACACACACACACACAAACACACACACACACACACACACACACACACACGCGCGCGCGCGCGCGCAAGAATCACGAACAAGCGATACAAGATTGCAAAACAACCACAGGGAGAGCTGAATGATAGCTCTAGGCCTTTCATGTTGCAATCAACACATCAAGAGGTTGCAGTGTTGCAGGAATGAGTAAGAGATCTCAGGAGATACGTTCAGAGGGACGCTATATATAGTTTATTTCAATAATTAGAATAACGTACGTTTTTATTCTATTTCTCAAAGTATTTCTTCACACTTTATTAAAAAAAAAACTCTGAACTTATAATGGAAACGTCAGTTCTTCAGTTTACAACGAGAGAAGCTGTTAAAGTTCGTAACTATAATTTAATAATATATCCTTTACACATTTCAAAATGCTTTTTAAAGTTTTAAATAAACAGTTTTATGTAAGCTTAATATAACCGGAAATTATTCCTTTTTATTTTCGTAACTGATTCTTGACTTTCTTCACCAGATTACTAATTATACAGAGAGATTCCACTTCTTTCAAGTTGTAAGTCTCCCGGAGCTGCCTGTCATGACACTCTCATCTCAGAGGAATTAACTTATTTAACATTTAACCTTCCTGCATTATTTAAGAATTTCTGAACAATAAGCATTCCCTTGAATAATGAAGACAGTTACCACAGTGAAAAAAGTATCGGTATCGGTAAAAATTTTGGTATCGTGCCATCCCTACACAGATATACCCAAGATCAAGGAGCAGATACCTAGATGTTGCACTCGTCTTATCAAAACTGCAACAATCCAAGGATAAAGAGAGCATACCAAGTATATTATCTCAGCTACTGACTACCTACATGTACACACAATTGTCATGGTGTTATATAGTATTAGAAAGTGTCATGGAGGTGTCATGGGAGTGTTACTGGATGTCATGGAGTGTACGAGCTCGGGAAATATGAGTGCAGTGTTATACCTGTGACCAGTTTCGCGGCTTTTACCCTCGTAGCCCAGCCTGTGGCCAGGCTCCCCTGTTCACCAGCTGTTCAACAAGTCTGTTACTGTTACCAACCTGCACATAACCATCACAACCTGGCCGATCAAGCATATGCAGTATCCTTTTAAAAGCTTCTATTTTTGTTCCGGCAATATTTCTATCTACTGATATCATGTTAGTCTTGGATCAAGAATGTTGACAGTGTTCTCTGCCCATGACGCCCCTGCTTTTCACTTCTACATTTCCTACCCTCTCTCTCACTCAAGTAAGTTACGGCAGTATGTACACTAAGAACCAGGTCTCAAGCATTCTCAATATATCAAGAGGGAATAATCTAAGTACTTTGAGGAGTTCTCAGTAAATCAGATGTTTCATTATGTATTGGAAGTAAGCGATCTGTGTGCATTTTCCAACTCTGTTACCTCTCCTGCCATGAAAGACCACGTAAGCACAAAACAATATTAAAGTCGTGAGAGTACAAAGGCTTTTAAAAGTGCCATCCTTGATGTTGCTTCTCTTGTTCTGAAAGTTCTCATAATTCACACTGTGATTTTCCCTGGCTCTTGCCTGGCATTATTTCTAAGTCTTTAACGTGTTTCCAAGTTGTATAATGAATTCTTGCGTTCAAAGTGACAGGGTGTCAGTAGGTGGCATGGAGTGTTGTGGAGCGCCAGGGAGTGCCATGGAGTGTAAAGCAGGACACTTGCTCTCACCAGGCCTCACAGCCGCTGAATAATAAATGGGTTGTCTGGGCAGCCATCTTGGTAATATTACTCCCAGAAGATCACTAACTGTGCCAGGGAAGGAGGGAGGAGGAGGAACTGCCACCAGACATCCTACAACCATCCACAAACAACCACCCTGCCAATATCCTGCACCACTAACCACCAGCACCATCCTTGACCACCATGAAGCACCACTACTAACCACTATCCATAACCACCACCATCCCAGCTACTCGTCTCTCCTACAACCATTCCTGGCCTCGCTGCATGCAGAGCATTGTCAGCAGTGAAGTAACAAGCAAGACCTGTCTTTCTGTCTCCCTCTTTCACCACTCTCTCTCTCTCACGTAATAATAATAGTGTACTGTCGACAATTTGTATAGACATGACGCACCTTGTAGAACAAACTTTTTATGGGGACAATGTTCCGCTCTTGGTAGAGTTTTATCATGTACTGTACCGCTTTTGGTAGAGTTTTATCATGTACTGCACCGCTCTTGGTAGAGTTTTATCATGTACTGCACCGCTTTTGGTAGAGTTTTATCATGTACTGTACCGCTTTTGGTAGAGTTTTATCATGTACTGCACCGCTCTTGGTAGAGTTTTATCATGTACTGCACCGCTTTTGGTAGAGTTTTATCATGTACTGTACCGCTTTTGGTAGAGTTTTATCATGTACTGTACCGCTTTTGGTAGAGTTTTATCATGTACTGCACCGCTCTTGGTAGAGTTTTATCATGTACTGCACCGCTCTTGGTAGAGTTTTATCATGTACTGTACCGCTTTTGGTAGAGTTTTATCATGTACTGCACCGCTCTTGGTAGAGTTTTATCATGTACTGCACCGCTTTTGGTAGAGTTTTATCATGTACTGTACCGCTCTTGGTAGAGTTTTATCATGTACTGCACCGCTCTTGGTAGAGTTTTATCATGTACTGCACCGCTCTTGGTAGAGTTTTATCATGTCCTGCACCGCTCTTGGTAGAGTTTTATCATGTCCTGCACCGCTCTTGGTAGAGTTTTATCATGTCCTGCACCGCTCTTGGTAGAGTTTTATCATGTCCTGCACCGCTCTTGGTAGAGTTTTATCATGTCCTGCACCGCTCTTGGTAGAGTTTTATCATGTACTGCACCGCTCTTGGTAGAGTTTTATCATGTACTGCACCGCTCTTGGTAGAGGTTTATCATGTACTGCACCGCTCTTGGTAGAGTTTTATCATGTACTGTACCGCTCTTGGTAGAGTTTTATCATGTCCTGCACCGCTCTTGGTAGAGTTTTATCATGTCCTGCACCGCTCTTGGTAGAGTTTTATCATGTCCTGCACCGCTCTTGGTAGAGTTTATTCATGTCCTGCACCGCTCTTGGTAGAGTTTTATCATGTACTGCACCGCTCTTGGTAGAGTTTTATCATGTACTGCACCGCTCTTGGTAGAGTTTTATCATGTACTGCACCGCTCTTGGTAGAGTTTTATCATGTACTGCACCGCTCTTGGTAGAGTTTTATCATGTACTGCACCGCTCTTGGTAGAGTTTTATCATGTCCTGCACCGCTCTTGGTAGAGTTTTATCGTGTACTGCACCGCTCTTGGTAGAGTTTTATCATGTCCTGCACCGCTCTTGGTAGAGTTTTATCGTGTACTGCACCGCTCTTGGTAGAGTTTTATCGTGTACTGTACCGCTCTTGGTAGAGTTTTATCATGTACTGCACCGCTCTTGGTAGAGTTTTATCGTGTACTGTACCGCTCTTGGTAGAGTTTTATCATGTACTGTACCGCTCTTGGTAGAGTTTTATCATGTACTGTACCGCTCCTGGTAGAGTTTTATCATGTACTGTACCGCTCCTGGTAGAGTTTTATCATGTACTGTACCGCTCCTGGTAGAGTTTTATCATGTACTGTACCGCTTCTGGTAGAGTTTTATCATGTACTGTACCGCTCTTGGTAGAGTTTTATCATGTACTGTACCGCTCCTGGTAGAGTTTTATCATGTACTGTACCGCTCTTGGTAGAGTTTTATCATGTACTGTACCGCTCCTGGTAGAGTTTTATCATGTACTGTACCGCTCTTGGTAGAGTTTTATCATGTACTGTACCGCTCTTGGTAGAGTTTTATCATGTACTGTACCGCTCTTGGTAGAGTTTTATCATGTACTGTACCGCTCCTGGTAGAGTTTTATCATGTACTGTACCGCTCTTGGTAGAGTTTTATCATGTACTGTACCGCTCCTGGTAGAGTTTTATCATGTACTGTACCGCTCCTGGTAGAGTTTTATCATGTACTGTACCGCTCTTGGTAGAGTTTTATCATGTACTGTACCGCTCTTGGTAGAGTTTTATCATGTACTGTACCGCTCTTGGTAGAGTTTTATCATGTACTGTACCGCTCTTGGTAGAGTTTTATCATGTACTGTACCGCTTCTGGTAGAGTTTTATCATGTACTGTACCGCTCTTGGTAGAGTTTTATCATGTACTGTACCGCTCTTGGTAGAGTTTTATCATGTACTGTACCGCTCCTGGTAGAGTTTTATCATGTACTGTACCGCTCCTGGTAGAGTTTTATCATGTACTGTACCGCTCCTGGTAGAGTTTTATCATGTACTGTACCGCTTCTGGTAGAGTTTTATCATGTACTGTACCGCTTCTGGTAGAGTTTTATCATGTACTGTACCGCTCTTGGTAGAGTTTTATCATGTACTGTACCGCTCTTGGTAGAGTTTTATCATGTACTGTACCGCTCCTGGTAGAGTTTTATCATGTACTGTACCGCTCCTGGTAGAGTTTTATCATGTACTGTACCGCTCTTGGTAGAGTTTTATCATGTACTGTACCGCTCCTGGTAGAGTTTTATCATGTACTGTACCGCTCTTGGTAGAGTTTTATCATGTCCTACACCGCTCTTGGTAGAGTTTTATCATGTCCTGCTCCACTCTGTGTAGATCTTTTAATAAGTCATGTGTGTAGAGCTTTATTAAGTCAGATTTCGCTATGTGTAGAGCGTTATGTTATGTTTAACTAGAGATTTACCATGCTGAGGATACCTTACCTTTGATATACCTTTGAAAAGTTTCGAGAGTTTCGCTACTCTCGGAGCCCGGCCATGGGCCAGGCTCGTCTGGGCTCGTGGTAGTGGTACTTTTCACTTCTTTATAAATACGGCATTCCATGAATCTGGCCCAGGTGCTGAGTGAGTGGGCATGTTGTCCGTTCCTTTTTCGAAAACTATGGGATTTGTACTAATGTCAGTTAGTTGGTCTGTGCGGCCTTCTGCTGGAGTGAAAAATATTTCTGCATTTTCTACCTTGCTGTCATTTAGTGGGTTGTTGAACACCGACTCATACTGTTCTTTTAGGATTTCACTTCATCGTCAGTATACGAATCTCCTCCACTAGTGGTCCGGTTCTACAGGCAGTTCTTAGTTTGGATTTTGCATAGGAATAGAAATATTTTGGGAAACCCAAAATATCTTGTATGCTCTTTGTTCCCTTTGTATTTCTTCTGTTAGGTATGATATCCTAAGTTTTTGCTCTAATTCAGTGATCTCTCGGCTAAGACTATGATTCCTCTGTTGCAGCATATTTGTGTTTTTAAGCAATTCAATAACCCGTTTTCTTCTGTTCCATCTGCTACGCTCTCTCTATATATCTGATCTTCTTCTGGGTTTCCTCAGTGGTACGTGCTTCATACATACCTTGTATGCTTCGGTATTCAGCTTCT
The DNA here is from genome assembly GCF_038502225.1 of Cherax quadricarinatus. Taxonomy (NCBI): domain Eukaryota; kingdom Metazoa; phylum Arthropoda; class Malacostraca; order Decapoda; family Parastacidae; genus Cherax; species Cherax quadricarinatus. Next base: position 25,221,834 of record NC_091301.1, on the reverse strand, counting down.
CTAGGCACTGGTGGGGACGCAGGGTGCTCAAGTCTGTTTCCCGAGATATATCTGATAGCTCTTGGTTTGTAAAGTAAAAGGACACAAGTGCAACTAATGTGACATTTTATTGTGGCAACGTTTCGCTCTCCAGGAGCTTTGTCAAGCTCCTGGAGAGCGAAAAGTTGCCACAATAAAATGTCACATTAGTTGCACTTGTGTCCTTTTACTTTACATATTGTCGGTAATTCTACCAACATTATTACAAGCTCTTGGTTTATTTTTTTCCCAGTCAATTCTATGGTTGTTAAAATTAAACTTACTGAACATCTTTTCTCTAACATTAGTGACGCAGTTACCTAACCTTGAGCTAATACTCGTTTGAACTTCTATGATGTTGTGATCAGAGTATATTGTTTTTGTAACTATTATGTCTCTGATTAGTTCCTCGTTGTTTGTGAATATGAAATCCAGAGTATTTTCATTTCTAGTGGGATCAATTATCTGTTGGTTCAATGAGTATTTTTCACAAAGCCTCATTAGTTCCCTGGTATGTGCCTGTTGAGCCAGGGTATAAAGCTTGATCATGTAACGTTATCTTGACAGTCGCTTTTCCCACTGTGTAGAGCTTTATCAAATCGTGAGTTGATAAAACTCTAGACAGATAAAAGTATTCCTGTCAAGACTTACACAGAATTTTCTCCACACCCTCTCTGCTCCAGCTCCGGGTCATCATATGACTAACACTCGCGTCAGGAAACACTTATCCTGTTTCCTGACAAATCTTACCTAACCTAACCTAACCTACCTGGAGGGTATTCCGGGGATCAACGCTCCTGCGGCCGGGTCCATGACCAGGCCTCCCGGTAGATCAGGGCCTGATTAACCAGGCTATTACTGCTAGCCGCACGTAGTCCAACACACTAACCACAGCCCGGCTGATCCGACACCGACTTTAAGTATCTGTCCAGCTCCCTCTTGAAGGCAGCCAGGTGCCTATTGGTAATTCCTCTTATGCCTGATGGGAGGCTGTTGAAGTCTTGGGCCCAGTATACTTATTGTGTTTTCCCTTAGTGTACCAATGGCTGCCCTGCCCTCTCCAGCACCACCACCAGTTAGCTACAGAAAGCTAAACTTAAAATAACGTATGATCTGAAAAACTTAGAGTTTAGAAATTGACACTGATGGGAACGTCGAAAAACTAACGTAGCCAGATGAGAGTTGGTTGGCTTTTTGCCCTCTCTTACTCTTTCTTCCTCGCCCCTTTTCTCTCTTCCCTCCTCGCTCATCCATTTCTCTTCCCGGTCATGGCTTTCCTAGCACGTCACAGCATCTAATGTCTGCAAGCCATTAGATGCTAGGGAACTTGGTTGTATATATGTCTTAGTGATGGTGCTGGAGCACTTGGTTGTGTATATGTCTTGGTGATGGTGCTGGAGAACTTGGTTGTGTATATGTCTTAGTGATGGTGCTGGAGCACTTGGTTGTGTATATGTCTTGGTGATGGTGCTGGAGAACTTGGTTGTGTATATATCTTAGTGATGGTGCTGGAGAACTTGGTTGTGTATATGTCTTGGTGATGGTGCTGGAGAACTTGGTTGTGTATATGTCTTGGTGATGGTGCTGGAGAACTTGGTTGTGTATATGTCTTAGTGATGGTGCTGGAGCACTTGGTTGTATATATATCCTAGTCATGGCTCATTCTATTTGCGCACATTTTGATGGTGCTTCTCGAGGGCTTTTGAAAAGCCTGTGTATACTACGTCAGCAATTTGTGTCTGCCAGTGTAGTTTAAACCAGGTTGTAATGGTCTAATAGCTGCAAGAAGCAAGAGTGCCCTGCTCTAAACCAACGTTGCCCTCACTTGTGAATCCATGTGATTAGCAATCTTGCTTAAAACTCTTCCAAAATTTTTTAATAAGATTTAATAGGAAACTATGGAACGGAAGAAGTTTGAGCTCATGGCGAGTGAGTTGCAAAACCCCAGGCCAGTGCGTAAGCGACTCAACCAGCTCGATAAGAATCATCCAACTAGGTATATTTCTATACAAAACAGGGAGGTTAGCATGCGCCACCACTGCGGCCACAAATGCAAGATTTTACAGATGAGTCTCCCACCAGCATGGTTTGTACGCTGTCGTGAATCAAGATGTAATAGGATTTTTAATACGGTAAGATTTTAGCCATAAGTTCAAACATCACGGGAAGAAGCCTTCTAGACGAGTCACCTCTCCTATTACCAGGTGACAAACGAGGTGCTAGGGTCCTCTGACATTTCGGGAGGAGAGTTGGTTATCTGGGTGAGGTTACCTTACTTCTACCGTACAAACACCTCTTGCACCTCCGGCTGGTTCACACCATACTTGTATCTGTCTGTATGGGTGACTTACCGAAGTAATGAGTGTCTTCTCCTATTTTTTACTCTCCACAGCTTTATTAGGTTTAACTTATCCTTGAACTTTGTTCATAGTCTACGTAATGTACATACGTTCTGGTGTTGAGAATACTACAAGAAATTGCAGTAATAGTTATGATGTTTACATTGTTCTTGTATATGGTGTCTCAGTCACCAAGAGTTCGACCAACCTACTGATGGTCATGTGTTTAAAATCATTTTCTGATCCTCACAAATGCCCCGAGAGTACCTTTTTAATAGATAAATGTAGTTTTCTTTGTCGCCAGTGTTTAGTGAATCTCGGCTCGTCTGGTCCAAGGCACGATAAGCAGTCTTTGAGAAGTGCGCTGTTGCCAAAACTGTACTCTACACAGCACAGTGATGCCATAATTTCGTGTTTCATAGTAATTTATACGTCTGTTCTTTTAATCTGTATTGCTAAACTTTGAGTTTTGTGCAGGAGTATACTCTGAGGTGTGATGTTCCTTCCCTCCAGGCTGTCATACTGCACTCCAGGCTGTCATACTGCACTCCAGGCTGTCATACTGCACTCCAGGCTGTCATACTGCACTCCAGGCTGTCATACTGCACTCCAGGCTGTCATACTGCACTCCAGGCTGTCATACTGCACTCCAGGCTGTCATACTGCACTCCAGGCTGTCATACTGCACTCCAGGCTGTCATACTGCACTCCAGGCTGTCATACTGCACTCCAGGCTGTCATACTGCACTCCAGGCTGTCATACTGCACTCCAGGCTGTCATACTGCACTCCAGGCTGTCATACTGCACTCCAGGCTGTCATACTGCACTCCAGGCTGTCACACTGCACTCCAGGCTGTCATACTGCACTCCAGGCTGTCAAACTGCACTCCAGGCTGTCACACTGCACTCCAGGCTGTCACACTGCATTCCAGGCTGTCACACTGCACTCCAGGCTGTCATACTGCACTCCAGGCTGTCATACTGCACTCCAGGCTGTCATACTGCACTCCAGGCTGTCATACTGCACTCCAGGCTGTCATACTGCACTCCAGGCTGTCACACTGCACTCCAGGCTGTCACACTGCACTCCAGGCTGTCATACTGCACTCCAGGCTGTCATAATGCACTCCAGGCTGTCATACTGCACTCCAGGCTGTCATATTGCACTCCAAGCCGTCATACTGCACTTCAGGCCGTCATACTGTACTCCAGGCTGTCATACTGCACTCCAGGCTGTCATACTGCACTCCAGACCGTCATACTGCACTCCAGACCGTCATACTGCACTCCAGGCCGTCATACTGCACTCCAGGCTGTCATACTGCACTCCAGGCCGTCATACTGCACTCCAGGCCGTCATACTGCACTCCAGAATGTCATACTGCACTCCAGGCCGTCATACTGCACTCCAGGCTGTCATACTGCACTCCAGGCTGTCATACTGCACTCCAGGCTGTCATACTGCACTCCAGGCCGTCATACTGCACTCCAGGCTGTCATACTGCACTCCAGGCCGTCATACTGCACTCCAGGCTGTCATACTGCACTCCAGGCTGTCATACTGCACTCCAGGCTGTCATACTGCACTCCAGGCCGTCATACTGCACTCCAGGCTGTCATATTGCACTCCAGGCTGTCATACTGCACTCCAGGCCGTCATACTGCACTCCAGGCTGTCATATTGCACTCCAGGCTGTCATACTGCACTCCAGGCTGTCATACTGCACTCCAGGCTGTCATATTGCACTCGAGGCTGTCATACTGCACTCCAGGCCGTCATACTGCACTCCAGGCTGTCATACTGCACTCCAGGCTGTCATATTGCACTCCAGGCCGTCATACTGCACTCCAGGCCGTCATACTGCACTCCAGGCTGTCATACTACATTCCAGGCTGTCATACTGCACTCCAGGCTGTCATATTGCACTCGAGGCTGTCATACTGCACTCCAGGCTGTCATACTGCACTCGTGACTGTCATACTGCACTCCAGGCTGTCATACTGCACTCCAGGCTGTCATACTGCACTCCAGGCTGTCATACTGCACTCCAGGCTGTCATATTGCACTCGAGGCTGTCATACTGCACTCCAGGCTGTCATACTGCACTCGTGACTGTCATACTGCACTCCAGGCTGTCATACTGCACTCCAGGCTGTCATACTGCACTCGTGACTGTCATACTGCACTCCAGGCCGTCATACTGCACTCGTGACTGTCATACTGCACTCCAGGCTGTCATACTGCACTCCAGGCTGTCATACTGCACTCCAGGCCGCCATACTGCACTCCAGGCCGTCATACTGCACTCGTGACTGTCATACTGCACTCCAGGCTGTCATACTGCACTCGTGACTATCATACTGTACTCCAGGCTGTAATACTGCACTCGTGACTGTCATACTGCACTCGAAGCTGTCATACTGCACTCCAGGCTGTCATACTGCACTCCAGGCTGTCATACTGCACTCGTGACTGTCATACTGCACTCCAGGCTGTCATACTGCACTCGAGGCTGTCATACTGCACTCCAGGCTGTCATACTGCACTCCAGGCTGTCATACTGCACTCGTGACTGTCATACTGCACTCGTGACTGTCATACTGCACTCGAGGCTGTCATACTGCACTCCAGGCTGTCATTCTGCTCAGTCTAGCCTTCCTGTGCAGAGCGCCTACTGTAGTATCGCCCTGTAACCTGTATCTACAATAATTATGGACCTCAGGGCGCCCTAAGGCAGTCTAGAACTACAACTTGAGTCAGGTATTTCCCTTGAAGTAACAAGATTAGACTGTAGCAGTCTCAGAGTTTCCTGTTGAGTCAGCACATATACAGTATTCTGCACAGGAAATCCTACCACACAAATCTACGTTGCAAAGATGAGTAAATATTTTAAATCTGAGCATTTTTTCTATTGATATTTGTGAGTTGTACACTTGCCAGTGTGCAGAAGTTATCTTTTCATTACCTGAGCGGTTTGTTTCTGGTACTGTGAGTTTTATGTTCCATGTTCTGTCAGTTCTTAAACCTAAGACACAATCTAACTTTGATATTTTTTAAATACACTACCTAACAGAATACTCCATTCTACTGAATGTACAACAATGCATACAACCATATGACCTGTCTTTGTAATACTCATTTGTGCTTTATAGTTATCTGTTTACAATAATGTCTTATCACTGATTTCATCATTGCTTAGTTAATCTTAAGTTAATTTTAAGCCAGCCCGTAATGCTATGCATATAAGTGGCTTTGGCATGCTGCTCTTACCTGTATTTTTTTGTACCTCTGTATGTTCAAATTATTAAATAAATAAATAAATAAATACACAACCCTGTGTGCTATTTGTATCATCACTTTTGCAAGATTTTAAAAACTCATGTAATGTAACATTCAGTGCCCGAGCACCGGGTAAATTTATCATGCTAAAATGCAAGGAAATTTTTGCTTTGTATAAATAGTCTCTGCACATAAATATATAAATATTTTCCTGCCCAAGTTTATTACTATAAATTGCAATTGTAAGTCAGCAGCGTGTGTGCAAGTTCTGGTGATTACATTGCCATGTGCACTGCTTTTCAATTCTGTTGTGTTGCACCTTGCTTGTAGCCGGTGTTTTACAGCTGTCAGTCTACAAACTGTCAGCACTCTAAAGACCTGACCTGCTGCTTTTCTTTGTCGCTCTTTAGTTGGTGCACAAGTTTCTGCATGTGTTCTTGTGCCAAGTGTTCTAGTTTAATTCATGTCTGTGTTGTATTATCTCCTGCAGTGAGTGTTAAGCTCTGCAATACTCATCATGTCTTCCAGCCTGTACATATACATCAATCTTCATTATTTTCACGTGTAATTTAGGCCCTGATTTTTTTGTGTATTCACTCCATCATTGTTGCAGACCAGCATGAAGACATCGTCGCTAATAGTGTTCGCTGGCATTTTGCTCCAGGTAACCTTCACTTCCCTAATGACAACTTAGACCTTGGTCCTAATGATGAAATATTAGGAGCATACGAGGCTACCGATAATCTGAAACAACCAGATGAGGATAAGGTATTGTGCACACAACGTGCACAATACCAGCACCATCTACTCGACCCTGGTCTAAACCGCATCTCAGCAATAACTCACGCAGACTCTCGTGTACCGCGAGATCTCAAGGTATGACACTGGTGGACTGTCATGCTCTGAGGCGGTTGAAACAGTTTTTCTCACCCGACCACACAACTCTGGATGCTTCGCATGGCACCTAGATTACCAGTCGTGGTAAATACTCTTCAAACTGTGGTCATGGCAGCGACAGTAGTCACTCTAGTCTAGGGGCTCGGTGGAAGTCTTGCGCTGTTAACAGATACCCCCATATCCACAGGTACACAAATAGCCCACACAGGAGAGAGAAACTTTGATATTTACAAGTCCAAGTCGGGCCGAAACGTCGTCATAAGTTTCTTTCTCCTATGTGCGGGTTATCTGTGTATTGTTCCAGTTAGTGTATTGTGACTGTTTTTTATCAACAGTTAGTGATGATGCGCGAGTTCCTGTATATAGTTCCAGTCCACAATGTTTGTGACATCCTGAGCGACGACATAGTTACCGGCAGGCTGGATAATAATCACTTTGATAAGAATGTCAAGGCTGGTATTTGCCTACCAAGAAAGTCCAAAATTTACTCCAAGTCGAATATAGCACCAATTGGTGTATTCTCTCCCCCCTGTGGGGTAAGAGATAATTTAAATGGTAAACACATTCACTCCCCCCTAAGGGGGGCGTGAATGTGTTTACGTTACCACGTTACCACGACGTTACCACGACGTACCACGTTACCACGACGTTACCACGACGTATCTAGCAGTTAATACTCTGATAAGGAAGACTTCTCGTCTCTACGTACGGCATGGCTCCGATAGGTCCCGTATTTGAATCATTCACCTATAGCAAGCCTGTAAAACTCTAGATTCAGGTGCCATTGTCAACATCTGGTGGAGTCTCCTGTTTAGCATTTGCTTGTCTGCAGCCATGTTAATCGAAGCATGAGACATCAGAACCCTCAGTGGTGTGTCGGGTAGTTCTCTCATTGTGAAGGGAACGACCACCATCCAGTTCAAGGCCCAGGATAAAAAAAATCGGCCGAGTTGACATCAGTTTTGTTAGTGACTTGATTAGTCTCAAGTTCATGGCAGACTTGAAAATCAATCTCATTCCATTCAAATGGAGAGATAATATTGAGAATCTCGCTGTACCCTTCTGGGGTGTATCTGTACCACTACTTGTCATACAGAACGAACGAACGAACAAGTGCAGGTAAGATCCCAATGGGATGAGCGGGGAAGACGGGACAGACGAAGAATAGCGCTGGAGAGGAGTGTTCTTAGTCGTAGAAATAGAGCCAGGGCTTAAACCAGCAGCTAAGGCGATTGTGGGACAGACTTGAGAACAGGAATAGCAGGCTCAGTTGCATAGGCCTTGTAGTCACAGGAAGAGGGTAGTGTGATAGGTAAGACGCAGTGGGGTGAGCGGGGAAGATGGAACAGGCGAAGATTAGCGCTAGAGAGGAGTATAGAATTTGAGCCAGAGCTGAACCCAGCAGCTAAAGCGATCGTGGGTCAGAGGGACAATGTGAGTGTGACAGACAGACAAGAGTTTAGGTGAGACTCCCAATGGAGTGAGCGAGAAAGACGGGACAGACGAGAAATAGCGTTAGAGAGGAGTGTCTACAGTCGTTGAGATTAACCCAGCAGCCAGGCGCTCGTACGGCAGATTGAGAAACAGGAATAGCAGGTTCTGTTGCATCCAACTTGTGGTAGTTGAAGTCTTGAATCTTGAGCAGGTGGCAGGTGGCAGCAGGCTAGGTCGCAGGAGAGGGAACATCAGAGGGCAGCACACAAGTGGGAGTTATCGAAGTAACTGAGGAGGCAGGTTTGCAGTGGAACCATTTTCAAACTTTCTGAAGCTGCTCCTGGAGAGGTGGTATAGTTTAGTCTTGTTACTGAAGGTGAAACGTAGAGGCTTGACGAACTCAAGAACTTGGGAGAGTATGAAGTGAAGAGGTGATTCACAGGCATACTTGACTGTTTCAGCACCGAGGGTTTTGTAGAGTTCAGTACAGGTCATGGTGTCAGTATTTGAAAGAAAAGTGTAGGTGAGGAATTTCCCATGAGGGTGTACTGGAGTCGTCGCTATCTTCCTCTTCTTCTGGAATGGATTCATTGGGCGAATCTACAATTGTGCTAGCACGTTACTGAGAGTCGACATTAGCAGTTGAGAGGTGCAATGGTGGTGTAGCAGCAGGTTGGGAGACGTAGGATACGGTGGTTGAGGCAGTATGATCATCGTTGTCGGCGGTGGAGTGGTTATAGAAATTACAGGAGCAGCTGCTTGGGCAGGAGACAGGTCTGCAGGTGCAGTACAGTTCACGGCGCTGGGAAAGATCTTGAGGATGTCGGCTGAAGGTGTGGAGTCCGGAAAATTGAAGGCAGGCATATTGTTCAGATGGAATAGTTCGTTAATAGTGGTGCTGAAAGTGCCGGGATTTGCTGCGTTTGCAAGGTGTGTATACATCATGCAGTACAGCACCTTGGAGGGAGCACCATCAGGGAGTGGAGAGAGGGAGCTGCTAAGCGAAGGTGTCTGTAGAGTGGCATGCAGAATCTTAGTGTCAGCTTGTAGTTTGGTTATTGCTGCGTATGTCGGGGAATTGGAGGTGTTCTTCAGATCTTCTTTAGTTTTCTTCAATATTATTTCTTTCCTGAGTAGGCCCTTAGCTGCAAGGGTATGATGATTATCCTTGCAGTTAAGACATGTTGGAGCCGTAGTGATGGTGCAGGATCTGAATTCGTGTCCATCATTCCCACATTTTGAACAAAGCTTATCCTTGATTGGGCAGTCCTTGGTGGTGTGATTATAGGAGTAGCAGATCCAGCAGTGGGAGATGTGTGTGAAACGTTCTGGTTCTATATGATTTGGATGAATGTGGTAATATGACATGGCCAGACCGTTAGGGAGAGCTTGGGCAGCCATGGAGATATCTGAGAATGTAATCTTAGCACAGATGAGGCGTTATGGATCTTGGAGATGCTATCTACTCGACAGATGTCTTCAGTGCTTCAGTTGAGAGAGAAGTGACAAACTTGTCCAGTCTTTTCACAAAGACCGAACATTTCGACTTCAAGAATGGAGACGGGGATATGGTGAATTTTAGTGTTTGTCGGATCTTGACTGAAGAGTCGTCCATTAGTTTTGATGTTTCACTGTCATCTGTGCAGGCAACAATGAAGGAATCTTTCAGAGAGTGGATTGCCGTAAATTTGACCTGCAGGCAGGTCCTAACGGCGGTTGCTAAAGCTAGCTTCGAGGAGTCCTGGATTACTCCATTCACAGGCATGATTTTCACACGATGCGACAGCATTGTAAGAAAGGAGGTGGCGCTTGTAGAATATAAATTCACCTCCCCAGAGGGGATCGAAGGGAGACTTCTTGAGTGTAGAGCAACTGTGTTTTGCCAATCGCAAGGTCAGCGGTGGAAAAAAAATCTGGAAATCATTAAAACACAGTTTCTGCAGCAGAATCTCCAGTCAAAAACATGCTTGCCTCGACCTCGCAACAGTTTAAGTTGCATCTGCATCACCATGATGGACAGAACTTAGTTATGAGAAGGCACTGAGAGAACGCTCTTCAAGCCTTTATTCTAACTCACGTTCAGGCCGCAGTGTAGACAGTAGCCAAGTTGAAGAATAAACTGTCTAAGGGCGACTGTTTAAATCAAATCATGGCTTCTATGAGCACAGGTGCAGCTTGTAAAAAAGAAGCAACTTTGTCAATTAACTCGCACACACAAGTGTTCGTAAACACAGCTTTCGAAGGTGACCTTGTGTTAGTTGACAGTTAGTTGTGCAGAGTTGAGCGTTCAAACATTGTTAGAATAAAAAAGGAAGCGCTAAACCTACCAGGGTCATACAGCGCTTCAAGAGCGTTCAAAATACTTGTACACTGTCATGGTAAGATACAGATCACAGTTGTGAATGTTTTTGGTAAGGTATTCCACCTGAAGAATAACGCCTACCTAGTGGACCTCGTCTATTTTCCTCTATCCCTTAGAGTCGAAGGATGCCAGGTCGTATGTGCAATTCTTCCAAAGAAGTCTCCTGCCGAATTTTCCAGTGCCTAACCTGCCATGGATGATGATCCCTCATCAACAGTCTATGCCACTGAAGTTCCTGGAGTTCTCAAGGTTCTTAAAGCTAGAAGAGTCGCATCAAATCTTACAAAAGGAAACCATGCTAATCTACATACCGGCAATCCGACACCCAACAACACAATTCTCATACAACTGACGCCTACCAAACAGTTTTCGTACATCTGACACATACATCAACATAGTTCTCGTACATCTGACACATACACCAACATAGTTCTCGTACATCTGACACCTACACCAACATAGTTCTCGTACATCTGACACCTACACCAACATAGTTCTCGTACATCTGACACCTACACAAGTGGTAGTTCTAGTACTGCTGGCATCTCATAAAAAGGTTAGTACTCACATCTGGCACCTGCTGCCAGCAGATATTAGAAATATTGCCGGAACAAAGTTAGAAGTGTGTATAAATGATCTAGAAAACCGACAAGTTGATAAACGAGACACTTGTTTAACATTTGGGAATCTTTATTGTGGAAACGCTTCGCACCGCAGTGGTTTCTTCAGTCCAATGCAGAGAAAGGTGGAAAATGAGGAGTTTGAGATAATCAGTCCCTCAGCCTAGAGTCAATCTATTCAGTCATCACAGAGGGGCTGAGACGACCATGCAAGCAGCATGGGGGGTTACAAGCACTAACAGCCTGGTTGGCCATGCGGTCAGCAGGGAAGCATGGGATAATATAAAAAAAAATCACGAAACCGGTCACAGGCATGTAACACGGGTATGTGTGTACTCTTTCATTTTTGCCGAGGCCAGCGTTGCATGACTCTTGCGGGTTTAGCGCCTGGTTGTGATTATAATAATAATTTTTGATAGGCACATGCGCCTATCCATCTGTCAGGGTCGTATATTTTTTGGTGGGTGAGAGAGCGGTGTTATGAGGGGGTTTTACCAACTGTTGAGTAACATACAACCTCCCACCCCACCATATTTTGTTGATTTTATTGTTTGTTCACCCTCTGCCTTGCCTTTCCTTCCCCTCTACCTTCCCCTGTCCCCGTCCCACTCCCCTTTCCTGGTCTCCAAATGCCTCCCTCTCCCTTTTATTCATTGCCCCTTAATGTACTACCTTCTCCCTTCCTCCAGCACCCCTAACAACATCTGGGTCTCGTTTAACCCTCTTTTTCCATCGTATACGACCACCACAACTTTCCCCTCTCACACACCCCTACATATAACCCCCCCCCCACCGTCTTTTACACACCCTCTACATATCACCCGCTCGCTCTGTATACCAGAACTGCTGGATGATATCCTCGCTGCCCTACTTAAGTCTGCCGACTTAGGCTGACATATTTCAACATTCAATACACATGTTACGACGTTTCGGTCCATCTTAGATCATTTACAAGTCACACTAAGACATCCATACTGTATGATGGAATATAACAGGGAAACACAGCTGACTTATCTTACCACTATGTAACTTGCACAGCAGCACGTTGTTGATGTATTCAATTTTGCAAAATTATTAAAAATATTACTTGTTCTGTCTGGCATACACAGTGCCTTATATGAGGAGTTGTTGACCTCCCCCCCCCCAGCCACATCACCACCTCCCAGTCCCCCTTGCCCAATCATGACCCTCCATCCCCCCTCAAATCCCATCCCCTGAACTCTCCTGCCCCACCAGGACCCCCAACCCCTTCCCCATCACAACCCCTCATCCCTCCTGCCCCACCAGGACCCCCAACCCCTTCCCCATCACAACCCCTCATCCCTCCTGCCCCACCAGGACCCCCAACCCCTTCCCCATCACAACCCTTCATCCCTCCTGCCCCACCACGACCCCCAACCCCTTCCCCATCACAACCCCTCATCTAGTATTCAGGGCCACGCCGCCTATGGATAACCACCTGCTAAAAATAGCGAGGTACTCGTGGAAACGTGATGGTTGTCCATCTTGTAAAATTGGGAAACTCCACTAACCAGGTTTATGAGACTGTCAGCCAGCCCAGGCAGCTTGGGGGGTGTAGTATACATGAGAGGGGGTGTAGTGTACATGAGAGGGGGTGTAGTGTACATGAGAGGGGGTGTAGTGTACATGAGAGGGGGTGTAGTGTACATGAGAGGGGGTGTAGTGTACATGAGAGGGGGTGTAGTGTACATGAGAGGGGGGTGTAGTGTACATGAGAGGGGGTGTAGTGTACATGAGAGAGGGTGTAGTGTACATGAGAGGGGGTGTAGTGTACATGAGAGGGGGGTGTAATGTACATGAGAGAATGTGTAGTGTACATGAGAGGGTGTAGTGTACATGAGAGGGGGTGTAGTGTACATGAGAGGGGGTGTAGTGTACATGAGAGGGGGGTGTAGTGTACATGAGAGGAGGTGTAGTGTACATGAGAGGGGGTGTAGTGTACATGAGAGGATGTGTAGTGCACATGAGAGAGGGTGCAGTGTACATGAGATGGTGTAGCGTACATGAGGGGGTGTAGTGTACACGAGAGGGGGTGTAGTGTTCATGAGAGGGGGTGTAGTATACATGAGATGGGGTGTAGTGTACATGAGAGGGGTGTAGTGTACATGATAGGGTGCAGTGTACATGAGGGGGTGTAGTGTATATGAGGGGTGTAGTGTACATGAGAGGGTGTAATGTACATGAGAGGGGGTGTAGGGAACATGAGATGGGGTGTAGTGTACATGAGAAAGTGCAGTGTAAATGAGAGAGGATTTAGTGTACATGAGAGGGGGTGTAGTGTACACGAGAAGGGGTGTAACATATATGAGAGAGGGAGTAACGTACATAAAAAGGAGGGGGTACAGTGTACGAGACGTGTAGCAAGGATGGGCGAAGAACGTGTGGGTGTGGCAGGGATGGGTGTGGCAGGGATGGGTGTGGTAGGGATGGGTGTGGCAGGGATGGGTGTAGCATGGGTGAGTGTAGCAGGGGCTAGTGCAGCTGGGATGGGTGTAGCAGGAGTGATTGTAGCAGGGATGGGTGTAGCATGGGCCATTGTAGCAAGGATGGGTGTAGCAGGAATGGGTGTAGCAGGAATGGGTGTAGCAGGAATGGATATAGCAGCAGGTGTAGCAGGGGAAAGTGTAGCAGCGGTGGATGTAGCGGGGATGGGTTCAGCAGGGATGGCTGTAGCAAAGGAGGATGTAACAGGCATGGGTGTAGTAGGAATGGGTGCAGCAGCGGTGACTTTAGCAGGGATGGGTATGGCAGCAGGTGTAGCAGAGGAGGGTGTAGCAGCGGTGGTTGTAGCAGGGATGTTTGTAGCAGTGGTGGGTGGAGCAGCAGTGGATGTAGCAGCAGTGGGTTTAGCAGGGATGAGTGTAGCAGGGGGGTATAGCAGCAGGGGTGGGTGTAGCAGGGATGGGTGTAGCAGTGGTGGGTGTAGTAGGGATGGGTGTAGCAGGGGTGGGTGTAGCAGCAGTGGGTTTAGCAGGGATGGGTGTAGCAGGGATGGGTGTAGCAGTGGTGGGTGTAGTAGGGGTGGGTGTAGCAGTGGTGGGTGTAGCAGGGGTTGGTGTAGCAGGGGTGGGTGTAGCAGTGGTAGGTGTAGCAGGGGTGGGTGTAGCAGTGGTGGGTGTAGCAGGGGTAGGTGTAGCAGTGGTGGGTGTAGCAGGGATGGGTGTAGCAGGGATGGGTGTAGCAGTGGTGGGTGTAGCAGGGGTAGGTGTAACAGTGGTGGGTGTAGCAGGGGTAGGTGTAACAGTGGTGGGTGTAGCAGGGATAGGTGTAACAGTGGTGGGTGTAGCAGTGGTGGGTGTAGCAGTGATGGGTGTAGCAGTGGTGGGTGTAACAGTGGTGGGTGTAGCAGGGGTAGGTGTAACAGTGGTGGGTGTAGAAGTGGTGGGTGTAGCAGGGGTAGGTGTAACAGTGGTGGGTGTAGCAGGGGTAGGTGTAACAGTGGTGGGTGTAGCAGGGGTAGGTGTAACAGTGGTGGGTGTAGCAGGGGTAGGTGTAACAGTGGTGGGTGTATCAGGGATAGGTGTAACAGTGGTGGGTGTAGCAGTGGTGGGTGTAGCAGTGGTGGGTGTAACAGTGGTGGGTGTAGTAGTGGTGGGTGTAACAGTGGTGGGTGTAGCAGGGGTAGGTGTAACAGTGGTGGGTGTAGAAGTGGTGGGTGTAGCAGTGGTGGGTGTAGCAGTGGTGGGTGTAGTAGTGGTGGGTGTAGCAGGGGTGGGTGTAGCAGGAATGTGTGTAGCAAGAATGGGTGTAGAAGGAATGGGTTTAACAGTGGTGGGTTCACTGATCCCCCGGGGTGTTAATAAGAGTAGCAATGCAGAGGCAGCTGACATCTAACTACTGCCACGTCACTTACTGTGGTTGCTCACTCACTGCTGTACCTTGAAAACTTCTACACTTGTTCTGGCAGTATTTCTGATATCTGCTGATAGTATGTACGTAGGATGAAAAGTCTTGGACCACTGATGTTGACACACTGTTCTTATTGTACCCATGGTACTCCTGCTTTCCCTGTACCCATGGTGCTCCTGCTTTTACTGTACCCATGGTGCTCCTGCTTTTACTGTACCCATGGTGCTCCTGCTTTCCCTGTACCCATGGTGCTCCTGCTTTTACTGTACCCATCGTGCTCCTGCTTTTACTGTACCCATGGTGCCCCTGCTTTTACTGTACCCATGGTGCTCCTGCTTTCCCTGTACCCATGGTGCCCCTGCGTTTACTGTACCCACGGTGCTCCTGCTTTTATTGTACCCACGGTGCTCCTGTTTTTATTATACCCATGGTGCCCTGCTTTTATTATACCCATGGTGCCCTGCTTTTATTGTACCCATGGTGCTCCTGCTTTTATTGTACCCATGGTGCCCCTGCTTTTACTGCACCCATGGTGCCCTGCTTTTATTGTACCCATGGTGCTCCTGCTTTTATTGTACCCATGGTGCTCCTGCTTTTATTATACCCACGGTGCCCCTGCTTTTATTATACCCATGGTGCTCCTGCTTTTATTGTGCCCATGGTGCCCTGCTTTTATTGTGCCCATGGTGCTCCTGCTTTTATTGTGCCCATGGTGCCCTGCTTTTATTGTACCCATGGTGCTCCTGCTTTTATTGTACCCATGGTGCTCCTGCTTTTATTATACCCATGGTCCTGTTACTTTTATTATACCCATGGTCTTGTTACTTTTATTATACCCATGGTCCTGTTACTTTTATTATACCCATGGTCCTGTTACTTTTATTATACCCATGGTCCTGTTACTTTTATTATACCCATGGTCCTGTTACTTTTGTTATACCCATGGTCCTGTTACTTTTATTATACCCATGGTCCTGTTACTTTTATTATACCCATGGTCCTGTTACTTTTATTATACCCATGGTCCTGTTACTTTTATTATACCCATGGTCCTGTTACTTTTATTATACCCATGGTCCTGTTACTTTTATTATACCCATGCTTCTTACTGTCTTTATCATATACTTCTTGCCTATGTCCCACTCCAGTAAGTTTTGTATATGTTGGGGCTCTGGAATCACGGTTAAAATACCTCAACTTATGCTTTTAGAGACAACATTCCCAGTGTTTTTATTCATTTCCAATAATTAGAAAGTTGTACTAGACATGTCTTTAGTATCCTACCTCCTGGAAGGAAGACGTGACTAGAACAGTAAGCAGTGTCAGCTACAAAAAAAGCACAAGTGCTATCAAGAGTACCTTGAAGAGTACCATCAAGAGTACCTTGAAGAGTTCCACCAAGAGTACCCTGAAGAGCTCCACCAAGACTACTTTGAAGAGCTCCACCAAGAGTACCTTGAAGAGTTCCACCAAGAGTACCCTGAAGAGTACCATCAAGAGTATCATCACTGGCATGACTTGTTTTCAAAATCCATCATAATCTGACCTACAGCTGTACTAGCCTTGACTACATTTGTTTTGTTGTTATCTCAACGTTTGGTCTGTGACATAAGCATTCACGTATTTTTAACCTGTTCTTTCCGTTTTCTGACGGAGAAATCTCCACATTTTTCACTCTTGTACGTTTGATTTCTTCTCCTTACATGTGGGTTCTCAGTCACTGTTAGAGGTCGCAACTCTGACTGTTTTATTGTGTATCCTGTACTTGCTTTGAGCCGCTAGACAACAGTGTAAATCAACAGGTGATAATTCATAGACATTTCAAAGTGACTCTGAATTACCTACCCTCTACTTCCAGTACTTTCTTCTTTCTGTATCTGAACAGCTGCAATGTGTCATTAATTTCCTTTGCCCATTGAAAGATTTTGTTGATATCTGTAGTTGTTCGGTGTCTTCAAGTGGGACAGCTTTACCTGCTTAACTTGTTAACATCTGCAGAGAGATGGTAGTTTGTGCTCTGTCTGCCTTAGTTCAATGATTATTGTCTCCAGGCTGAGTAACACCCTCGATGACGCACTCCCGGACGCCCAAGAAGCGGATTTAGAGAGGATTTAAGGATCAGTCTAAGGTGTTTAGAATAAACTACATTAAAAGTGAACACTGGATGCTTTTAGGAAGCTCCTTACGTTTAGGCTGCGTTTAAGAACCTTCCACTAAGTTCTGGGTGCATTTCAGAATCTTTCGCTATATTTAGGGCGTTTTAAAAAAACTTCCTCCATGTTTTGGCTGAATTCAGGAATCCTTCTTCCAAGGTTTTCACCTCTCCTTCATTTTCCCTCCCTTCTCCAAATTCTCCCGATGTCGCCCTCTTTCCTGACTTTCCACTTTCTTATCCAATCCCGCTTCTCTCTCTCTCTCTCTCTCTCTCTCTCTCTCTCTCTCTCTGCCTCATCCTCCCCAGCTTTCCCAGCTTCCTCCTCTCCCCTTCACTAGTCAGGATAATCTTCACAAATCAGAATGGAACTTGCTTGTCCTAGTGTCTTGGATGGGTGCGTGGCCAGCTCTCCTCATCGACTTCTGTATTTCCTCCCTTCCTTTCCACTCCTCCCACTCCCCACTACTTGTCTCCCCGCTCCACACGCACTGCTGTTGGACGCTACGCTACGACATCTTACGTCACTCGGTTCTACGACAAAAATGACGTCACCACAATCACCAACAATGTAGAAATCAACAAACCACCAACAACAGCGACATCAACAACAACAAAAGATGAGTCTACTTGTCTGGACTTCACTGAGACGCTCTGTTAGTAG
Organism: Cherax quadricarinatus; assembly: GCF_038502225.1. NCBI lineage: Eukaryota > Metazoa > Arthropoda > Malacostraca > Decapoda > Parastacidae > Cherax > Cherax quadricarinatus. Next base: position 25,204,197 of record NC_091301.1, on the reverse strand, counting down.
TTTACTGCTTGGAGGCGTTCCCTGTACTTAACATATTACTAAATTCAAAAGGGCAGTAAGAGATCTCTGGATCGCCTTAGATGAAGAATTAGACAGAGGTGCAACATCTCAGTGTCTTTATTTGTAGACGTTTCGCCACATAGTGACTTTATCAGTACAAGGACATAATGTGAAGAATGTAGAACTATATACAAAAGACTGAATGACTGATTACCTTATCTTCTATATATATCGTTCGACATTTTTTCACATTATGTTCTTGTACTGTACTGAAGCCACTGGTTGGCGAAATGTCTACAAATAAAGATACCCAGATGCTGTACATGTGTCTAATTCTTCATCTGGTAGGTATTATATACCATTCATGTACAATTCATGTACAATTCATGTACAATTCGTGACAAGAGCTGTGATCACATAATATTCTAAACGAGAGGGTTATTCTATTTCACTTACAAAGAACTAGACGCTTTTAAGATTATTCAGCACTTATACATGTCCTGTTTCTAACATTATCAAAGTTACACTCTCAATACCAACCTGTTACTGTCCTGACCAATTCACTTATGTTAAATAACTCAAATTATAATAGCAACGCGAGTAAAACTATTCAAAATTATTTTTCACATTCCACAATCTACGCCCATAAAACGTTCCATGTCAAGGTAAAATTCATCGACCATAAGTTTCAGGAAAATTTAGACGAAAGGGGAAATATCCCCACCATTTATGCCTGAAAAGAGGTTGGGTTCTTAGTCAGGGAAGCATCCTGTGTGGAGAGTGGCAGCTATGTCAGCACAGGCACCCCCCCCCCTACTCCCAGGCACACACCATAAGCTATGTCACCACGTTAACAGGCAAGTGTCCCCCCGTCTTCTACTAGCATGTTCATTTTTCCGATAAAATTTACCTTGTCCATAATTACTATCGCATTTGCTGTATCTATTTCATAAGATGAAGTCTAGGATCTTTCCTCAGTTCATGGTATAACTTAACAATTGTGTTGCAGAGGTCAGACCTCTGCAACACAATTACTCATCACATGAGTGAGACATCACTCATCACGTGAGTGAGACATCACTCATCACGTGAGTGAGACATCACTCATCACGTGAGACATCATTCATCACGTGAGTGAGACATCATTCATCACATGAATGAGACATCACTCATCACATGAGTGAGACATCATTCATCACATGAGTGAGACATCACTCATCACATGAGTGAGACATAATTCATCACATGAGTGAGACATCATTCATCACATGAGTGAGACATCATTCATCACATGAGTGAGACATCATTCGTCACATGAGTGAGACATCATTCATCACATGAGTGAGACATCACTCATCACATGAGACATCACTCATCACATGAGACATCACTCATCACATGAGTGAGACATCACTCATCACATGAGTGAGACATCACTCATCACATGAGTGAGACATCACTCATCACATGAGTGAGACATCACTCGTCAACATGTCGGTGGTGTCCAGTAAGGTGAGGACAACAGTTTAGGTTATATATAAAATTTATAAAATATTTATTATACACAGCAATACATGCACACACACATATATACACGTACACGCATTTATATACAGAAGTAAGAATACATACTGTATATACACACCTGCATACATACAAAGAACTATACATACATACAGGCTTACATATACACAAGCTTATATTTGCATATGTATACATACACGCACACACACATACGCGAATATATACGCACATGTATACATATGTACAAGTATACGTGCAATCATTCACAATGGTTTACATACAGACACAATATGCATCCACGCATACATAAGCAAAAGTATACATGCACCTCTTCATACACATTTTAATACTTCGTACACTCTTACGTGCCTTCAGGTAGATGGGACTGGGCTTAAGGAATACGGGGATAACAGTGCTATGGTAGCAAATGTAGGCAAAACGAGCAGTGGTATTCCTCAGAGGTACCCCTTGCAGCCTCAATGGTACCCCTCAGAGAGAGCCGTACAGCCTCAGTGGTATCCCTCAGCGTCACAGGTAACCCTCACAGCCTGCCGGTAGGTCAGACGCTCGACACAAGCACTAACCTGGCATCATACAAGCAAAGATTCACCTACGTTATTCAGCTATGAGACGTTAAGATGTAACTTGCTCCCCATCAACCCCCACCCACTCCTCCCCATCAACCTTCAACCCCACCCACTCCATCCAATCAACCCTCACCACAATCCACTCCTCACCATCAACCCTCACCCCCACCCACTCCTCCCCATCAACCCTCACCCCCACCCACTCCTCCCCATCAACCCTCACCCCCACCAATTCCTCCCCATCAACCCTCACCCCCACCCACTCCTCTCCATCAACCCTCACCCCCACCCACTCCTCCCCATCAACGCTCACCCCCACCTCCCCATCAACCCTCACCCCCACCTACCCATCAACCCTCACCCCCACCTCCCCATCAACCCCCACCTCCCCATCAACCCTCACCCCCGCCTCCCCATCAACCCTCACCCCCGCCTCCCCATCAACCCTCACCCCCACCTCTCCATCAACCCTCACCCCCACCTACCCATCAACCCTCACCCCCACCTACCCATCAACCCTCACCCCCACCGCCCCATCAACCCTCACCCCCGCCTCCCCATCAACCCTCACCCCCACCTCCCCATCAACCCTCAACCCCACCTACCCATCAACCCTCACCTCCGCCTCCCCATCAACCCTTACCCCCGCCTCCCCATCAACCCTCACCCCCACCTACCCATCAACCCTCACCCCCCCCACCCCAACAACCCGTACCCCCGCCTCCCCATCAACCCTCACCCCCACCTCCCCATCAACCCTCAACCCCACCTACCCATCAACCCTCACCTCCGCCTCCCCATCAACCCTCACCCCCCCCTCCCCATCAACCCTCACCCCCACCTACCCATCAACCCTCACCCCCACCTCCCCATCAACCCTTACCCCCGCCTCCCCATCAACCCTCACCCCCACCTACCCATCAACCCTCACCCCCACCTCCCCATCAACCCTCACCTCCGCCGCCCCATCAACCCTTACCCCCGCCTCCCCATCAACCCTCACCCCCACCTCCCCAACAACCCTCACCCCCGCCTCCCCATCAACCCTCACCCCCACCTACCCATCAACCCTCACCCCCACCACCCCAACAACCCTCACCTCCGCCTCCCCATCAACCCTTACCCCCGCCTCCCCATCAACCCTCACCCCCACCTCCCCATCAACCCTCACCCCCGCCTCCCCATCAACCCTCACCCCCACCTCCCCATCAACCCTCACCCCCACCTCCCCATCAACCCTCACCTCCGCCTCCCCATCAACCCTCACCCCCCCCTCCCCATCAACCCTCACCCCCCCCTCCCCATCAACCCTCACCCCCACCTCCCCATCAACCCCCACCCCCACCTCCCCATCAACCCTCACCCCCACCTACCCATCAACCCTCACCCCCACCTCCCCATCAACCCTCACCCCCACCTCCCCATCAACCCTCACCCCCACCTCCCCATCAACCCTCACCCCCACCTCCCCATCAACCCTCAACCCCACCTACCCATCAACCCTCACCTCCGCCTCCCCATCAACCCTCACCCCCGCCTCCCCATCAACCCTCACCCCCACCTACCCATCAACCCTCACCCCCACCTCCCCATCAACCCTCACCCCCGCCTCCCCATCAACCCTCACCCCCACCTACCCATCAACCCTCACCCCCACCTCCCCATCAACCCTCACCTCCGCCTCCCCATCAACCCTTACCCCCGCCTCCCCATCAACCCTCACCCCCACCTCCCCATCAACCCTCACCCCCGCCACCCCATCAACCCTCACCCCCACCTACCCATCAACCCTCACCCCCACCTCCCCATCAACCCTCACCTCCGCCTCCCCATCAACCCTCACCCCCGCCTCCCCATCAACCCTCACCCCCACCTCCCCATCAACCCTCACCCCCGCCTCCCCATCAACCCTCACCCCCACCTCCCCATCAACCCTCACCCCCACCTCCCCATCAACCCTCACCTCCGCCTCCCCATCAACCCGCACCCCCACCTCCCCATCAACCCTCACCCCCACCGCCCCAACAACCCTCACCCCCCCCTCCCCATCAACCCTCACCCCCACCTCCCCATCAACCCTCACCACCGCCTCCCCCACAACCCTCACCCCCACCTCCCCATCAACCCTCACCCCCACCTCCCCATCAACCCTCACCCCCACCTCCCCATCAACCCTCACCCCCACCTCCCCATCAACCCTCACCCCCACCTCCCCATCAACCCTCACCCCCACCTCCCCATCAACCCTTACCCCCGCCTCCCCATCAACCCTCACCCCCACCTCCCCATCAACCCTCACCTCCGCCTCCCCATCAACCCTCACCCCCACCTCCCCATCAACCCTCACCCCCACCTCCCCATCAACCCTCACCCCCACCTCCCCATCAACCCTCACCCCCACCTCCCCATCAACCCTCACCCCCACCTCCCCATCAACCCTCACCCCCACCTCCCCATCAACCCTCACCCCCACCTCCCCATCAACCCTCACCGCCCCCGCCCCCTCCACCCTCACCCCCACCTCCCCATCAACCCTCACCCCCACCTCCCCATCAACCCCCACCTCCCCATCAACCCCCACCTCCCCATCAACCCTCACCCCCACCTACCCATCAACCCTCACCCCCACCTCCCCATCAACCCTCACCCCCACCTCCCCATCAACCCTCACCCCCACCTCCCCATCAACCCTCACCCCCACCTCCCCATCAACCCTCACCCCCACCTCCCCATCAACCCTTACCCCCGCCTCCCCATCAACCCTCACCCCCACCTCCCCATCAACCCTCACCTCCGCCTCCCCATCAACCCACACCCCCACCTCCCCATCAACCCTCACCCCCACCTCCCCCTCAACCCACACCCCCCCCTCCCCATCAACCCTCACCCCCACCTCCCCATCAACCCTCACCCCCACCTCCCCATCAACCCTCACCCCCACCTCCCCATCAACCCTCACCCCCACCTCCCCATCAACCCTCACCCCCACCTCCCCATCAACCCTCACCCCCACCTCCCCATCAACCCCCACCTCCCCATCAACCCCCACCTCCCCATCAACCCTCACCCCCACCTACCCATCAACCCTCACCCCCACCTCCCCATCAACCCTCACCCTCACCCCCACCTCCCCATCAACCCTCACCCCCACCTCCCCATCAACCCTCACCCCCACCTCCCCATCAACCCCCACCCTCACCCACTCTCACAAAAACAGGTAATCTGCCTTGACAGCTTCTCTTCATTTTATTTCCACACTTAAGTAGTCACTCCCCTGTTCTTCCCCATCAGCATCAGTAATTTCTTCACTAAATGTTTTCCCCCCTCCCCTTGCACACCCTCTCCAATCACCAGATTTTCCCTCCCCCCCCCCCCATCCTCCCTTTCCATACACCAGAGAATTCCCTACCACTCCTTTCGCCACATTTCTTCCCCACCTTCCCTCCCGACACACACTAAATCCTCTACATGTCTTCCCTACTTTCCTCCCTCACAAGCAGTAACTCCCTTGTATGTTTCCCCTACCTTCCTTCCTTCCTTCCTCACAAACAGTAATTCCCCTAGATGCCTGCCTCCCCTTCCCTTCCTCCCCTTAATTCCCCGCGCGGCGGGGACTTTGATGTGCTGCTCTGTGATTGGGGCAGGTTTGACTGATTGCGTCCCGACAAATTGTTAGGAAAATTGATGAAAATTGCTGCACAACCTGATAACCAAATTGGCGACAGCATGAATCAGCTGGTCATCACGAGACGCAGGTGTTTTGTGTCGCAGGTGATGTGGACAGGTGGGTGTAGCGTTGAGTGGTCTGGGACCGGGCCGCCGGGGCGATGACCCCTGCGGCCCTCCACATGACATCCACAGAAAGATGCAGATGCTGCACCATCATGTCTGTATATTAATCTTGTCGTTAACACCTATGATCTCTTTCCAGAGTTTTTATCACTAGAGCCCGGTCTGAGACCAGACTTCGTTGGTGACCACCTGGTCAACCAGGCTGTTGCTGCTAGCATCCACCAGGGCCATACAGCTAGTATAACCTGGTTGATCAAGAACTTTTAGTAGTTAATGGTCTAGTTTCCTCTTGGAAACTTCTTTGTTCTGGGAATATTTCCAATATCTACTGGTAGCAGGTTGAAGAGTCTGGGGGTAGGAATGTTGATACAATGTCCTCTTATTGTGCCCACGGCGACTCTGCTTTTCACTATCTGTATTTTACACTTGCCTCCATACCTCTCACCCCAGTACGTTGTTATGGTGGTGTGTAGATTTAGGACTAGACCCTTCCGATCTTCATTGTATATGTTATGAGGTATTTTTTCTATAGTTCTAGAGTACATTCCCAGGAATTTAAATGCTTCATTGACAACATACACACTCACTCAGCACCTGGACCAGATTCATGGAATGCTCTATTTATAAAGAAGTGCAAAGTACCACTAGCACGAGCCCTCAGTATTCTTTGGAGAAAGAGCTTAGATCTAGGTGAAATACCGGAGGCCTTAAAGAGTGCAGACATAGCTCCTTTGCATAAGGGAGTTAGTAGAGCACTAGCTAAAAATTACAGACCAGTAGCCCTAACTTCTCACATCATAAAAACCTTCGAAAGAGTGATGAGACAGCAGATTACATATTTCATGGACCAGCACAACCAGCACAACCCGAACCAGCAAGGTTTTAGAGCAGGACAATCATGCTTGTCACAGCTGCTGAACCATTATGACAGAATTACGGAGGCCTTGAAAGACGACCAAAACGCAGATGTGATTTACACAGATTTTGCAAAGGCATTTGACAAATGTGATCATGGAGTGATAGCGCACAAAATGAAGGCCATGGACATTACGGGGAAGGTAGGCAGATGGATTTTCGGCTTCCTAACACACAGAAGAGAACACAAAAAGTTGTAGTAAACAGGGCAAGATCCAGCATCAGCGAGGTCAAAAGCTCAGTGCCCCAAGGCACTGTCCTGGCACCTCTGCTGTTCTTCATCCTCATAGCAGACGTAGACAAAAACACCCGGCACACTTTTGTATCATCATTTGCAGATGACACTATAATAAGCATGAAAGTCAGTACGGTAGAGGACACTGAAAAAGTATAGGAAGACATAAACAGGGTTTTCCAGTGGGCAGTGGAAAACATGACGTTCAATGGGGATAAGTTCCAGCTGCTTAGGTATGGAAAGAATGAAGAACTCAAAAGGAGCACTATATACAAAACTCAAGAGGGTCACCAAATAGAACGTAAGGAACACGTAAAAGACCTAGGAATAATTATGTCAGCGGACCTTTCTTTTAAAGACCATAACAAGACAAAGATCACGACAGCCAGGAAGATGACTGGGTGGGTACTGAGAACTTTCAAAACAAGGGAAACAATGCCGATGGTGACACTCTTCAAATCGCTAGTGCTCCCTCACTTAGAATATTGTTCAGTGCTGAGGGCCCCGTTCAGGGCAGGACAAATATCGGAGCTGGAACAAATACAGAGATCGTTTACGGTTCACATTGAGCCAGTAAAGCACCTAAACTACTGGGAACGCCTTCAAATCTTGAAAATGTACTCACTGGAGCGGAGGAGAGAGAGATACATGATAATATATACCTGGAAAATACTCGAGGGCCTGGTCCCAAATCTGCACACTGCCATAACAACATACTGGAGTGAGAGATATGGGAGGAAATGTAAAATAAACCCAGTGAGAAGCAGGGGTGCGGTGATGACAATAAGGGAACACTGTATCAACATCCGGGGTCCCAGACTATTCAACATCTTACCAGAAGATATCAGAAACACGACGGGAACAAGTGTAGAAGCATTCAAGAGGAAAATGAAGAAGTATCTTCACCAGGTGCCAGATCAACCAGGCTGTGATGGATATGTGGGGCATCGGGCCTCCAGCAACAACAGCCTGGTTGCCCAGGCAAGCACCAGACGAGCATGCCCCATGGCCGGGCTCAGAGATTAGAGAAACTCTCGAAACTCTTCAAAGGTATACCATGCAGACAGTAAACGATCTCTGTGCATTTTCCAGCTCCAGTATAACTCCGGCCTTCCATGGAGCCGTCAACACCGAACAATAATCTAGACCAGAGAGCACAAGTAATTGAATAGTGTTACCACTGGTGTAATTATCTCGTGTAATTACCTCAGCATTTTTCTGACATTCTTTGTATTTGCTTTATTTTGTTCTCTAAATGGACCCTTGTCGGTTTAGCGCTTTCTTTAATTATAATAATGTTCTGTAAATGACAACTCATCTGACATAACTATATCTTAGTCTTTTACACTTTTCGTTCTATGAGATGGTCCTCCCCTGTTTCAAATCCTGTCCTCATTATGAGTTTTTAATCTTTCCATATCTGACCAGTTAGAATATGTCGCCCTTGAACATCATATTAATTTCCATTGCGTGCTGGAAAACTTTGTTGATATCCCCTTGTAATTTTTTGGTTCTACGTAGATGACTTTCGTGTTTATTTTGGTATCTTCCCCAAATTATGGTACGAAGCTGTGATTAGTGTTCTCTTCAATGTTTGTTACGAAGATGAGAAACAGTAACGACGCTAAGAGCGTGCCTTGGGGGTCTTGAACTTTTGACACTGCTAAGGAAAGTTTTTTGCTTTGTTTACTGATACTACTGTGTTCAATTTGTTATAAAACTGAGTATCCATTTACCTACCTTTCCTGCTGTGCTTACTGACCTCATTTTATGAGGTATCACTCCATGATCGCACTTGTCAAATCTGTTAGTAAAGTTCTGGTTTTCTTCCTAAGCCTCCGTGATCTTTTTATAACGATGTGATAGTTGTGACAAGCATGATTTTCCCGCTCTTGGGATGTGTAGTTTGTGCTCTTCCACGAAGTTTATAATTTGGCATCTCATCACCCTTTCAAAAACTTTTACAATATGTGAAGTTAATGATACAGATCTATAATATTTTGCCAACCGTCTACTACCTCTGTGCAAACAACACTTGGTGTTCGCGCGAATGGTATTTTGTACTTATAAAGAGATCTATCAAGCCCAGGTGCTGCAATGATAACAGTAACACTATAACTGTAACAGTGACCCTACAATTAAAACAGTGACATTACAACTGTAACACTGACTCTACAGTTATAACAGTGACACTACAACTGTAACAGTGACCCTACAATTAAAACAGTGACATTACAACTGTAACACTGACTCTACAGTTATAACAGTGATCTCAAAATATGTGTAGACCTGTTGTCTACTGTTTTCCGAAGTTAGAATGACTTGTGGTTATGTGAAATATGACTGGCAGGGAGGAGAGTGGTAATGACTTCTTAACATTCCTCTTGTTTACTGGACTGCTCAACGTTGAGTCCCACAGTTCCTCCAGAGTTTTTCCTCATTCCTGTCCCGTCGGTGGTTAAACCTCCTGGGAGTAATGGGTCAAATTTAGAGGCTGGTGTTTACTTGGATTTTGCATATATGAAGAAATATTAATTTGGATTTTTTCCTATTTTCTGAACTGCTTTTTGTTCCTCCTTCTTCTCTCAACTAAGACTATTTCAGTTTCTCCTCTATATCAGTAATATCTCATTTATTGTGACGTATGCTCGTTTTTAAGCAGTTTGGTAACCCTTTTTTTCTTCAGAACATTCTTCTGCGTTCACTTTCAGTATCTGATGCCTTTCTAAGCTCTCTCGGCGGAACGAGTTTTATACAGACCTTGTATGCTTCTGTACGTAGCTTTGCCGTGCACTGGTGTAGGTTAACTGTGCTCATCACTGCTCTCCAGGGACTCTCTGATAGTCTTTTGTTTATTTTATCCCAGTTACTTCTTTGATTATTGAAGTTTAATTTAGTGAACCTCCATTCACGTTGTTTATTTCTTAGGTTCTCTACGTACACACTCGTGTTTATTTCCTCTTCCAGGAGATGGTGACCGGAGTATATTGTATTTGTGACTCTTGTCTATTAGTTCCTCACGCTCGTCAAGATCAAGTCTAGTATATTTTCACTTCTAGTAGGCTCTGTTATCTGTTGCTTGAGAATAAACATATAAGAGAGCGCTAACAGTGCCCTGATGCCAGGACCTATTGTCATGTCCTGGTGTCGTGCTCTAGTATCTTATAATAATATTGATTTAACACTGGTACGATAAACAGGTGGCAGCATTGAGAGAATGTAGCACTGACTGCCAGGACACAGCACAAAATGCTTCAGTAAGGATGCTGAGGCAAGTAGGGAAGAGGTGGGAAAACACACAGATGAAGGGAAAGCATTGGGGAGGCACATCTAAGTGGCGTGGTGTCTGCCATCTTCCATGTAACAGCTCTCAATAGTAACTAACATAGTAATTACACAGTTACTCCTGACTACTGATTGTATGTCATTCAAAGCAAGAGGTGGTGAAGGCTCTATCCTCCGTCCGTTGCTCGCGGCCACGTGTCTGACCACTTAGGTCAGCTTCCAATTATAAAGTTTAACAAGATATACCATCACCAGTTAACACGGTACCATCACATAAAACTGAACTATACCTGCCAATTGGTATTAACATTTAAGCACTAGTGGGGTGAGAGAAGAGGAAATAGTGGGGTTAGAGAAGAGGAAAGAGTGGGGTGAGAGAAGAGGAACTAGTGGGGTGAGAGAAGAGGGAGGAGGGGTGGAGAGAGAGGAGCTAGTATGGTGAGAGAAGAGGAACTAGTGAGGTGAGAGAAGAGGAACTAGTGAGGTGAGAGAAGAGGAACTATTTACGAAATTACCTCCACCGGTAGGTAACCTGGTGCCCAGGTCTGATGCCAGGACCTATTGTCATGTCCTGGTGTGCTGTATAGCCCTTGTGGCTTAGCGCTTCTTTTTGATTATAATAATGTCCTGGTATCGTGCTCTAGTATCTTATAATAATATTGATTTAACACTGGTACGATAAACAGGTGGCAGCATTGAGAGAATGTAGCACTGACTGCCAGGACACAGCACAAAATGCTTCAGTAAGGATGCTGAGGCAAGTAGGGAAGAGGTGGGAAAACACACAGATGAAGGGAAAGCATTGGGGAGGCACATCTAAGTGGCGTGGCACTTGAGGGGTGTGGCACTTGAGGGGTGTGGCACTTGAGGGGATTCTTCTTCAAATCTACTGAATACCTTGAGCCGAGATGTCGAAGTGAGAGCTGTGCACTTGAAGCCTCAAGTTGATACTCACGGAGGGACCTAGAGGGATACCAGCGTGTCACAGGGATACCGAAGTATCACAGGGGATTGCAATGTCTCTCTCGCAGGCTTCCACACAAGCCTTCAATACACTTATGGTGGCCAGAGAAACAACGCAATTGTGGGTGGCAGTTAAGAATTCAGCGAGGATACGGCAGAAGGGAGAAGAGGTGGTGGTGGTCAAGAATTTGTGAAGAGAGTGTTGGAAGAGGAACAGGAGAAGGGAGGAGGAGGATTACAACGATGACAAGATGATCAAGAACGCAGGAAGAAAGAGGGGAAGAGGAAGTGATAGTCAAATATTTTGAAGAAAAGAGGAGAAACGAGATGGAAAGAGGATGAGGATGAGGATGAGGAGGAACGAGGATGTAGGTGAGGCAGACCAGACGTGTTCAGCATTACCATCCATAACTCTAGGGTAAAGATACTGTTGATTTTACTACTTTAGGAAGTTGAACTCAGTCAAAACCCCTCACCAGTGACCTCAGTCAACACCCCTCACCAGTGACCTCAGTCAACACCCCTCACCAGTGACCTCAGTCAACACCCCTCACCAGCTGACTTCAACCTTACTACTGTTGTAATTACATTCACAAATAAAAGCTAAAACAGCATCATGGTGCAGCAGTATGTACACACACATACACACATACACACACACACACACACACACACACACACACACACACACACACACACACACACACACACACACACACACACACACACACACACACACACACACACACACACACACACAAAGATAAAAGAAGACGTAGGTCTGTTGTCACAAATATGAACAACGTCAAAGATAATTTACCAAACAAAATTTTGGCTGTTAGATGCTTCAAACTTCATCCTTTACCTAGAACCAATATCTCACATCTACGAGAGAACTCTTGGGATACTTGCAAGAACCCTCAATAATACTGTTGAAGTTTGTGTGGGGGGAGAGAGTGAAAGAAGGACGAGATAACAGACCCACGAGGATTCTCAACAATTGTACTACCCAAGTCAACATGGATCTGGAGGAGGTCGCTCCTGCCTCACACAACTCCCGGGGCGCTACAACATGGATCTTGGATATACCTTTACCTTTGATATACCTTTACATTTGAAGAATTTCGAGAGTATATCTACTCTCTGAGCCCGGCCATGGGCCAGACTCGTCTGGTGCTCGCCTGGTCAACCAGGCTGTTGCTGCTGAAGGCCCGCTGCCCCACATATCCATCACAGCCAGGTTGATCTGGCACCTGGTGAAGATACTTGTCTAGTTTCCTCTTGGAGGCTTCAACACTTGTTCCAGCAGTGTTTCTGATATCTTCTGGTAAGATGTTGAAAAGTCTGGGACCCCGGATGTTGATACAATGTTCCCTTATTGTCTCCACCGCACCCCTGCTCCTCACTGGGTTTATTTTACACTTCCTCCCATATCTCTCACTCCAGTATGTTGTTATGACAGTGTGCGGATTTGGGACCAGGCCCTCGAGTATCTTCCAGGTATATATTATCATATACCTCTCTCTCCTCCGCTCCAATGAGTACTGGAAGACAAGCAAAATGCAGGTGTAGTGTACACTATGATCATAAATGTGATGATAGTGTAATACCACACAAAATGTGTGCAACAAGAATGAGTAGAAAATTATGCTGATAGATTTTTTAATTTTCTAACGAATAGAATCCAAAGAGTAATAGTCAAAAATAATTAAAGGTCACTACAGTGAAAAAATCTGTTCTTAGAGGTACGGTAATCTCTCGTATCCTATTTCTCATCCTCATACCCGACATAGAGACATAATCATGGGACTGTATCATCCCTTGCAGACGATAGTCGAATATATATGAGAGTGGCTTCCACTGAGAACACATCAAATCTGAGAATGATATAAGCCAAGTCTTCCATTTGGGTTACAGAGGACAAATTTCAGTCACTCCGCGATGGAAAATATGGAGAATTACACCCTGGAACAGAGTACAAAACCTCAGCCTTCCAGTAGCGTGGCAGCTTAATGCGAAGAACTTAGGAGTGATGTCAGAAGAACTTAATTCAAGGAACACACAACTTTATTATCACGGCCGCGATGATGATGATGATGATGATAGGCTAGACGATGGATAACATGAACTCGCACAACAAGAAACACAAGCTAATAATTATACTGGAATATTGTTGTATACTAACACCTGCTTTTAAGGCAGATGACATCGCAGATCCGGTGAATGAAGAGAGAACTTTAATTGCCAGTATCAACTTAAGTCAAGCACCCAAATTAGGAGAAGAGCTTGAAGTCCCTTGAGCAATACTCCCGGACACGTGGGTGAGATATATCATCATTTACACCTGGAAATTCTAGAGAAGCTGGTCCCTAACTTGCATGTCAATATTACTCCTTACGAAAACAAGGGTCTTGGCAGACGGTGCAAAATACCCTCAATGAAAAGCACAAGTGCAACGACTTAACCAAGAGGTAACGAAAGTGTGAAGGGACCAAGACTCTTAAACACACGCCTCTCATACACAAGTGGATTACCAACATAGCCCTACTGTAGCTGTCTTAACAGGGAACTTAAGTTCCTAAAGTTAGTTCCTGATCAATCGGGCTAATGTGCACACGTTTTAGTGTGTGTGACCAGCACCAACAACCTGGTTGATCATGATGTCGACCATAAGGCCTGGTCTGGGACGGTGATATGGGTCAGCGACCCCATGGAATCGACTAGAGGTAAACTACCGGTAAATTTCCTTAGTTCTTCCCGTCTGTATCCACTCTCCGATCTCCATGTCAACCCTCATTCCACCCCCACTCCTCCCACTTACATCCGTCAACCTATCCATTCCTTCATATTCTTTCCCATTTTTCTCTCTCTCTCGCATCCCCTTTACTCCCCTGCCCTACACATGCCTCTTCCCCTCTCCTCCCCTCACACTCACAACTGCCTCCTGTGTTTCACCAGTCACTCATCGTAGTCTCCACCTCATCTTTATTCACCCAGAGCAAGCTGAGTTAGCGCACCCACAGACGTGGCTGAGGAAGCCTGGGAATACAGGGAGAGAGAGAATGTGTGTGCTTACCTAATTGTACTAACCAAGTTGTGTTTGCAGGGATCGATTCATAGCTCTTGGCCCCGCCTCTTAACAAATATAGTTAACACTCTCCTTATAGTCTGTCTCCCTCACTTCCGGCACCAATCTTGTTGCGAACCTTTGCATATTCTGTAGTTTCTTGATACCCTTGATCCTTCCTTTCCTTCCTCCACCCCTACCTTCCCTTCCTCCACCCCTTCCTTCACTTCTTCCACCCCCTTCCTTCACTTCCCTTCCGTCAGACAAATTTATCTCCCAACACCTCCCCTGCTCCTCTTCCTCCTCTCGTCTTTTTCATCTCCCTATACCCATTTATCTTCTCTTTCTTATTTTCGCTTCTCATCCCCTTCCCAATTCTCAGTTTTTTATACTGTTCCTCTTACTCTCCCCATCCTTGCTCTTTTCCCTCTTTAATCACATTTTTCATCCTTCCCGCTGGAATTCTCTCTCGTCCTCAACCTCCAACAATTTTTTCTCCCCAATGCTTCCAACCCCCTTCCACTAGTCTTCACTTCTCCAACGATCCCTTCTCCCCAGCACCCTAAGCCTCCCCTACTCCCAACTCATCCTCGCCTACCCAACAATCACTTCTCCCAACACCTTAACCCTTCCCTACTCCCCACCCTTCCTTACCTACCCAACTATCACTTCTCCCAACACCTTAACCCTTCCCTACTCCCTACCTTTCCTCATCTACCCAACCATCGCTTCTACCAACACCCTAACCCTTCCCTACTCCCTACCCTTCCTCATCTACCCAAATATAATTCTACTAACACCCTAACCCTTTCCTACTCCCTACCCTTCCTCATCTACCCAAATATCACTTCTCCCAACATCCTAACGCTTCCCTACTCCTAACTTTTCCTTACCTACCAATGATCCCTTCTCTCCGATACCCTAACCCACAGTCACTAAAAACAACAGACACAGCCCCACTCCACAAAGGTGGAAGTACAGCAGTTGCCAAGAACTACAGACCGACAGCACTAACATCCAATATCATAAAAATCTTTGAAAGGGTTCTAAGAAGCAAGATCGCCAACCACTTAGATACCCATCAATTACACAACCCAGGCCCCTCCAGGGAGGTTACTTGATGCTGGTGAGGGGCTCTTGATCTAGGGAACTGGATCTGTGCTTTGGTTCCCTGAATTGTGCCTGAATACCTTCCATCCCCACCCCCACATGCGCTGCATAATCCTACGGGTATAGCGCTCCCCCATAATTATAATACACTACCTAGTGAAACACGGGTTTACAGTAGGTCGCTCCTGCCTGTCCCAGCTACTGAACCACTATGACAAGGTCCTGGATGCTTTAGAGGATAAAATGCTGATGAAGTATACAAAGACTCTGCGAAAGCCTTTGACAAGTGTGACCACGGTTTAATGGTGCACAAAATGCGTGACAAGGGAATAACAGGAAATGCTGGTAGATGGTCTGAGGCGGCTACAATGAAAAGCTCTGTTCCACAAGGCACAGCACTCGCTCCCATCCTGTTCCTCATCCTCATATCTGACAGAGATGTAAGCCACAGCACCGTGTCTGCCTTTGCGGATGACACCCGAATTGCCATGACAGTGACCTCCATCGAAGGCACTGCAAAACTCCAAGCGGACATCAACCAATCTTCAAATGGGCCACTCAAAGCAATATGAAGTTCAATGAAGAGAAATTTCAACTACTCGGATATGGAAAACTTGAGTATATTAAAACTTTATCAGGGTATAAAACAAATTCTAACTACACAATAGAGGGAAAAACCAATGTGAAAGACCTGGGAGTGATAATGTCAGAGGATCTCACCTTCAAAGACCACAACAATGTATCAACCTCATCTACTAGAAAAATGATAGGATGGATAATGAGAACTTTCAAAACTAGGGACTTCAAGCCCATGATTCTTCTCAAATCGCTTGTTCTCTCTAGGCTGGAATACTGCTGTACACTAACTGCCCCCTTCAAGGCAGGTGAAATTGCTGACCTGGAGAATGTACAGAGAAATTTCACGGCACACAAGTGTGAAACGGTTGAAATCCCTTGATCTGTATTCCCCGGAATGTAGGCGAGAAAGATACATGACAATATACACTTGGAAAATCCTAGACGGATTACTACCAAACCTACACACGAAAGTCTCTCCCTACGAAAGCAAAGGACTCGGCAGGAGATGCAACATTCCCCCAACGAAAAGCAGGGGCGCCACGAGTACACCATTAGACAACATAGTAAATGCCAGGGGCCCAAGACTGTTCAACTGCTTCCCAGCATACATAAGGGGGATTTCCAATAAGCCCCTGTCTGTCTTCAAGAAGGTACTGGAGAGACGCCTAAAATTAGTATCTGATCAGCCGGGCTGTGGTTCGTACGTCGGTTTACGTGCGGCCAGCAGTAACAGCCTGGTTGATCAGACCCTGCTCCACCACGAGTCATGGTCTCAGACCGGGTTGCGGGGGCAGCCCTCGAAATCCTCTCCAGGTAAATTCCAGCTAAACCCTCCCCTACTCCCCACCCATATATACCCAACGATCCCTCTCCCCAACACACTAACCCTCCCCTAGTCCCCACCCATCCTCACCTACCCAACGATGCCTTCCTCCCCAGCTCCCTCAGAAGAGCTACTGGAGGAGGCTGGGGTAGTAACATGTGGGCTGAGTTAATCACTGTCAACAGTGACCTTCCAGCGACCCAGCTCACCCTAAGTCACCACTCGCCAGGTAAATTGACACCGGATTTAGTGCCAACAGGTGCCACGCCTCAGAGAAGAGCACCAGTGCCACGTATGATGCCACTATTCGTGGGCATTACCACTACTTCTCAGTCTACCCTCCAACTCGTGCTTCTTCCAGCTACCATTCCTTCCTGCGGCTTCTGTTTCATCTTTCCCTCTTCCCAACTTCAGGCCTAACCGTCGATTTATTTCTTGTGTGTGTGTGTGTGTGTGTGTCTACCTACCTACCTATCTGCAGAGTGTTCCCAGGGCCAACGCCCTCGCAGCCCGGTCCCAGACAAGGGGCATGGCCTTATCAACCAGGCTGTTGGTGCTAGCCGCACAAAGTCCAGCGTAAGCACCACAGCCCAGCTGATCAGGAACTGACTTGAGGAACCTATCGACTTCCTTCCTGAAGATATCCAGACTTCAGATGGTACTCCCCTTATGTATGATGGTAAGCTCTTGAAAAGTCTTTGGCCTCTTATACTTGCTGGGTTTTCCCTTAGTGTACTCATGCCCCCCCTGCTTGTTATTGGGTGTACAATGCGACGTCTGTAAATTTAGGACCAATATCTGTTTAAGATTTTCCAAAAGTGAATTATAACGTATCTTTCTCTCCTGCGTTCCAGGAAGTACAGGTCAAGGGACTGCAAACGTTCCCAGTAATTTAGACATTTTACTGAATTTCTACGTGCAATGAAGGTTTCTTTTACATTCTCTGCATCTACAATTCCGCCTGCCTGCCAAGGAGCTGCTAATGTACAGAAATATTCCGGCCTAGAGGGACCAATTGGTTTAAAGAGAATCATCAATGACTCGGCCTCTCTTGTTAAGAAGGATCCCATTATCCATCCTATCATTTTCCTTGCAGTTGTGATACGACACTGTTGTGATCCTTGAAGGTGAGATCCTCTTACATTATTACTCCCAAGTCCTTTACGTTAGTTTGTTGTTCTACTGTACTCACCTATATGTAGCTACTGGGGTCGAGTTTCACCTCCTGGCCTCGCCTCATCGCTGGTCGTTACTAGGTTCACTCTCTCCTGTCTTCGATAGCACTGTTGTACCTCTTCGTAAGGCTATGTATGGATCCTACCTTTACCACTTATCTCTCCAGGTTGTTCCACTTCCTAATTAGTTTTTAACATCTCTATGACTTATCTGAATGTTCAACTTCCAGCTGTGCTCTTGTGTTGATGTTTTCTATCTTTCAAACAATGTCCCTATTCACCCTGTTAATTCCTCTCAGTATTTTGTACATTATCATATCACCCCTAGTCCTTCTATCCTCCAGTGTCATCAGGATGAGTTCCGTTAACCTCTCCTCACAGGACACACCTCTCAGCTCCCGGATTTGTCTCGTTACAAACCTCTGCGATTTCTCCAGTTTCCTGACATGCTTGAACAAGTTTGGGTTCCATACTGGTGCTGAATACTCCAATACAGGCCTGACGTACACGGTGTACACTGATGAATGATAAACTCACACATGACCTTTACATCACTCTTTAACGTACACCTCCTGAATAAAAACACTACGAATAACCTCTTCTGAGAAGCTAAGCTGAACCCAGTTCTTCAGAAATATGAAATACCAACCGGTTCTACTGCAATAAACATTGTTAACCAGTGTTTGTGAAGTAAAGACTGACAACCATCAATAATAATAATAATGAACACAGCAATGTTTATTATTATTATTATTATTAGTAGTAGTAGTAGTAGTAGTAGTAGTAGTAGAATGTGGGGGCCCTTATTCACTGTTACAGTAGGTAGTTCATATATTTTTTCTTCTCCTTCACTCCAATCCCTTCCCATCCTTTCTCCCTGCCTCCTTTTCCCTCTTCCTGTCTCCCTCCTTCCCTCTTTCTCCGCTTCCACCCTCCACTTGCTTCCATTACTCCACTTCCTCCATCCTAACTCCCTCTCTCCCTCAAGAGTAGCCATGTTTGCTCATTAGCTTGACCTGCACGCCCTCCCTCTCCAAACACCCACCACAACCCACCAGTAACTCACCAGTAACCCACCACTAACCCTCCGCTAAACTCACCCCAAACCCACCAGTATCCACTAACCCATCATTAATCTACCAGTAACCTTCGATATATCCTTGGTGAATCTCGACAGTTTTTCTAGCTCCAAAGCCCGACCATGGGCCAGGCTCGTCTGGTGCTAGCCTGGTCAACTAGGCTGTTGCTGTTGGCCACCCGCTGACGCACATATCCATCACAGCCTGGTTAATCCGGCACATGCTAAACATACTTGCACAGTTTTCACTTGACTTCTACACTTGTCCCAGCAGTGTTTCTGATGTCCTCTGGTAAGATGTTGAATACAGATGACTAGTTCAGAGAACCGACAAGCTGATAAATTAGACACATGTGCAACGCTTGATTAGCTTTAATGAGGAAACGTTTTACCACACAGTGACATCATCAGTCCGTACAAAGGAGAATGGTGAAGAAGAGGAGTTTGAGGCAGTCAGTCCCTGAACTTGTCGGTTCTCTGTACCATTCATCTACATTCCTGTCAGACACAGCAACATTTTGGGATCTTAATACAGGGAATTCTTTACTTGCCTATCCTTTAGGCATGACCTACTTCCACATCTGGATTTGTCAAATGTGATACCACCTACGACTGCTGCACCTCACCTGCCTACAGTATTTAAGCCACTTCGCATATATGCCTTATTCTTTTTAAGATTGATGGATTGATTACATCGACTCAAGGCTGAGGGACTGATTACCTGAAACTCCTCCTGTTCTTTACCATTCTCCTTTGCATGGACTGATGAAACCACTGTGTGGCGAAACGTTTCCCCATCAAAGATACCCAAGTGTTGTACATTTGTCTAACTTATCAAGATGTTGAATAGTCTAGAGCCTGGAATGTTGATTCAGTGTTCTCTTATTGTGCCCACTGCACCACTCCTTTGTACTAAGTTTATTTTGCGCTTCCTCCCATATCTCTCACTCCAGTATATTGTTATACTATGACAAGGTAAAGTACTTTCCACGTATATAATATCATGCATCTATCGCTCCAGTAATTTAAATCCTTTATTGGTTCTATGTGGTCCGTAAATTATCTCTGTTCTAGCTCCGAAATCTCTGATATGTCTCCTGCCCTGAACGGGGCTGTCAACACAACAATTCTCTGAACGAGAGACCACAAAGGAATTAAAAAGTGTCATTAATGCTATTTTCCTAGTTTTGACAGTTCTCATTATCCACCCGACCATCTTCACGGCTGCTGTGATATTTGCCTTCTGATTTTTTGAAAGTAAGGTCAGCTGACATAATTACTCCCGGGTCTTTCACTTGTTTCTTTCGTTCTGTTTGGTGATCCTCTTGAGTTTCGTATACAGTGTTCCTTTTGAGTTCTTCATTCTTTCCATACCTACGCAGCTGGAACTTATCACCAATGAACGTCACGTTGTTCTCCACTGCCCACTGGAAAAACACTGCTTATATCTTCTTGCATTTTTTCAGTCTTCTACCGCAGTAACTTTCATGCTTATTTTAGTGTCATCTGGAAATGATATAAAACTGTGAGGGGTGTTTTTATCTGTCTGCTGTGAGGATAAGAAACGGCAGAGGTGCCAGGACAGTGCCTTGGGCTACTGAGCTTTTTATCTCACTGATACTGGATTTTGCTCTGTTTACTACTACTCACTGTGTTCTGTTAAAAAGTTGAAAATCCATCAGCCTACTTTCTCAGTATGCCTCTGGCCCTTATTTTGTGTGCAATCGCCCCATGATCGTATTTTTCAAATGCCTTTCCAAAATCCGTGTATATCACATCTGGTTTTTGGTTTTCCTCCAACGCCTCTGTAATTGGCATATTAGTTTTAGTAGTTGTGACAAGCACAATCTCCCAGCTCTAAAACCACCACCAGCCCACCACTAATCCACCAGTCATCACCACTACCACCAGTAACCACCACTAACCCACCAATAACCACCACTAACCCACCAGTAACCACCACTAACCCACCAGTAACCACCACTAACCCACCAGTAACCACCACTAACCCACCAGTAACCACCACTAACCCACCAGTAACCACCACTAACCCACCAGTAACCACCATTAACTCACTGTAACATAAGGAAAATAAAGGGAAAAAATAGTTTTCAGTTTTGTTGTTGTTGAAGAATATTAGTGGAAGACTGAGTGCCACACGTCAACACCAGTGCCAGTTATACCATCCTGAGTGCCACACGTCAACACCAGTGCCAGTTATACCATCCTGAGTGCCACACCTCAACACCAGTGCCAGTTATACCATCCTGAGTGCCACACCTCAACACCAGTGACAGTTATACCATCCTGAGTGCCACACCTCAACACCAGTGCCAGTTATACCATCCCTACCCTCCCATCTCTCTCCCTTACCATCTTTTTCTCCCACCTCTCTTCCCTTTTATTTCCCCCGTGTCTACATTTCCTCCTCTCTCTCTACGAACTTCCCCCACACTCACAACTGGCTCTTCCTCACTCCTACAAGATGTTATTCCTCCTTGTCCTATACACGAAATCACAGCTTCCCTATCTTCATCAACAATTAACAATTCCTCAAAATATTCCCTCCACCTCCCCGATACCTTTAACTCTCCATTTAATAACTCTCCTCTACTATTTTTAGCCATAAAGTCCATTCGTTCCCTAGGCTTTCTCAACTTATTAAACTCACTCCAAAACTTTTTATTTTCAATAAAATTTGTTGATAACATCTCACCCACTCTCTCATTTCCTCTCTTTTTACATTGCTTCACCACTCTCTTAACCTCTCTTTTTCTCTCCATATACTCTTCCTTCCTTGCATCACTTCTACTTTGTAAAAACCTCTCATATGCTAAATTTTTCTCCCTTACTATTCTCTTTACATCATTCCACCAATCGCTCTTCTTCCCTCCCGCACCCACTTTCATGTAACCACAAACTTCTGCTGAACACTCTAACTACATTCTTAAACCTACCCCATACATCTTCGACCCCATTGCCTATACTCTCACAAGCCCATCTATCCTCCAATAGTTCTTTATATCTTAACTGCCTCCTCTTTTAGTTTATAAACCTTCGCCTCTCTCTTAGTTGCTGCTTCTATTCTCCTTGTGTTCCATCTACCTTTTACT
Source organism: Cherax quadricarinatus (assembly GCF_038502225.1). NCBI lineage: Eukaryota > Metazoa > Arthropoda > Malacostraca > Decapoda > Parastacidae > Cherax > Cherax quadricarinatus. The sequence goes on along the minus strand of NC_091301.1, from coordinate 25,181,951 downwards.
CTCACCGCAGCTACAACTAAAAAGTGATGTGATATATCTGTGGCCCCTCTATAAACATGTACATCCTGAAGTCTACTCAACAGTCTTTTATCTACTAATACGTAGTCAAACAAACTACTGTCATTACGCCCTACATCATATCTTCTATACTTATTTATCCTCATTTTCTTAAAATATGTATTACCTATAACCAAACCTATTTCTATACAAAGTTCAATCAAAGGGCTCCCATTATCACTTACACCTGGCACTCCAAACTTACCTACCACACCCTCTCTAAATGTCTCTCCTACTTTAGCATTTAGGTCCCCTACCACAATTACTCTCTCACTTGGTTCAAAAGTTCCTACACACTCGCTTAACATCTCCCAAAATCTCTCTCTCTCCTCTACACTCCTCTCTTCTCCAGGTGTACACACGCTTATTATGACCCACTTTTCACATACGACCCTTATTTTATTCCCTCTTCTCCTTCCATAACTGATCCTTCAACATTATTACTACCCCTTCCTTAGCTCTAACTCTCTCAGATACTCCTTAATCCAATTTATTTCTCCCCACTGAAACTCGCCTACCCACTTCAGCTTTGTTTCACTTAGGGCCAGGACATCCAACTTCTTTTCATTCATAATTTAGCAATCATCTCTTTCTTATCATCCGCACTACATCCACGCACATTCAAGCATCCCAGTTTTATAAAGTTTTTCTTCTTTGATTATTTAGTATTTTCTACAGGAGGGGTTACTAGTCCATTGCTCCCGGCATTTCTGTCGCCTCATACGACACGCATAGTTTACGGAGGAAAGATTCTTTTCCACTTCCTCATGGAGAACAGAGGAAATAAAGAAGAATAGGAACTATTAAGAAAAAGAAAAACCTAGATGTATGTATATATATACATGTGTATGTATATATATATGCATGTGCATGCCTGAGTACTGTGACCTAAGTGTAAGTAGAAGATATACCTGTTATCCAGCGTGTTTGAGACAGAAAAAAAGACACCAGCAATCCTACCATCATGTAAAACAGTTACAGGTTTCTGTTTCACATTCACGTGGCAGGACGGTAGTACTTCCCTAGGAGGTTGCTGTCTAACAACTTACTTGTTCCGTGGGTACGATTATATATATATATATATATATATATATATATATATATATATATATATATATATATATATATATATCGGGAAGTACCACCTCTATAGCTGGAATGGGGACCCTCATCCTCAGAGAAGACAATAAACGTACCTCAGGGAAAACTCAAGGTTCTCCCCGGAGCTATTTGAATATTTTCTTCTCCTACCACCCCCTATATTTTATATTCTATGTGAACATTTATTAATAAACAGAATACATTTACAGAAAAACACAAACATGAATACAATGGTACAATGTATTAAAGATCACGAATTTCCTCCAGCTCCTCTGAAGCCGGACACGAGCCAAGTATGCAGCAAGCATTTCCCCTCTGGATGGCCATGCTGAGGCGCTGGAACATGAAAGTGGCTGCCCTTGGGTCCCTGATGGTGTCGATGAGTCTGGAACCCAATTCTTTAAGGAAATGCGAGGCATTTTTTCCCCATGATCCCAAGGTCTCTGATCCCACTGGAACAAATTGATACCGTTGGCTTATGTCCCTATACTTGCTGATCTTGTACTCCTCCCTGTGGTCAGCAGCTCCTCCCTGTCGCCCAACACTGTGATGGATATATGTGTCAGTCAGTGTGGACACCCAGGTGTAGTCCCATGCTAAGACCTTGCCATTCTTCCAAGGATAGTTGGTGATCCCGTCAGGGCGGTTTGCTGGGTTGTGGGTATTGTTGGCTGCTAGTGACCGGGGCTCTCTTTCGGCTGGGCATCCAGCTGTAGCAAGGGTTCTCTTTATGATGTCGTTGACCTCACTGTGTCTTGCATGCCAGCCCTTGGTTTTGGAACAGTTAAGGCCATGTAGACCATATTGGTCTGCTTGCGCTTCGCCGCAAATACACGTATATTCTGTGTGAATTGGGGAAGCAAGGCGCAGAGCCACTGCAATACGGAGGGTCTTAGGGTCGAGTCGCGTTCCCATTGCCGATATGGAAACTGGAGGAAATCCCCGGAGTGATATGCGCTCACAGCCTGGAGACGGGCAGTCTCCCTATCTGATGTTGCAGCCCTGAGCATGTTGGCAAGCACCTTTTCAGCGATCGGGCCATCCCAGCTTGACTGTGAGCCAGTGCTGCACTAGGGTTTGGTGCTGGAGCAGCAAGAGTCTCCCATTCAGTGATGGCACTGGCAAAGCTAGGGTCCTGTATTCCTGCTGAGTCACTGAGGTTATCAGGAAGAATTTGTCTTATCAACTCGTTTGATGCTATGGATTATATATATATATATATATATATATATATATATATATATATATATATATATATATATATATAGGCACCTCCAGACAAGAGCCACCGCCAGACAAGAGTCACCGCCAGACAAGAGTCACCGCCAGACAAGAGTCACCGCCAGACAAGAGTCACCTCCAGACAAGAGTCACCTCCAGACAAGAGTCACCTCCAGACAAGAGTCACCGCCAGACAAGAGTCACCTCCAGACAAGAGTCACCTCCAGACAAGAGTCACCGCCAGACAAGAGTCACCTCCAGACACTGTCTAATCAATACTCTCACGTCTAAGAGTTTCTGCTGGTACATGAACAGACACCCTGGCTCACTCTCACAGACATCCTGGATTAGTACTGTTTGATGAGGCTAAGAGCAGGAGTAATTTCATTTATAAAGTCAAGAGTTGAAGTATTTTCATTTACGAAGCCAAGAGCTGGAGTATTTTCATTTATAAAGCCAACCTCGCGGTTAACCTCCAAGAAGATATAAACAAAGTTTTCCAGTGGGCAACGGTAAACAATATGATGTTCAATGAGGACAAATTCCAACTACTCCGTTATGGAAAACTGGAGGAGATAATAACTAGAACAGAGTATACTACTGACTCCGGCCATACAATAGAGCGGAAAAATAATGTAAGGGACCTGGGAGTAGTAATGTCTGAGGATCTCACTTTCAAGGATCACAACAGTGCCACGATCGCACGTGCAAAGAAAATGATAGGATGGATAATGAGAACTTTCAAAACGAGAGATGCCAAGCCCATGATGATCCTTTTCAAATCACTTGTTCTCTCTAGGCTGGAATACTGCTGTACATTAACATCTCCATACAAAGCAGGTGAAATCGCAGATCTAGAGAGTGTACAGAGATCCTTTACTGCACGTATAAGTTCTGTCAAGCACCTTAACTAACTACTGGGAACGCTTGAAAGCACTTGACTTGTACTCGTTGGAACGCAGGAGGGAGAGATATATCATAATCTACACTTGGAAAATCTTGGAAGGAATGGTCCCAAATCTGCACACAGAAATCACTCCCTACGAAAGTAAAAGACTGGGCAGGCGATGCAAAATGCCGCCAATAAAAAGTAGGGGCGCCATTGGTACACTAAGAGAAAACACCATAAGTGTCCGGGGCCCAAAACTGTTCAACAGCCTCCCATCAAGCATTAGGGGAATTGCCAATAAACCCCTGGCTGCCTTCAAGAGAGAGCTGGACAGATACCTAAAGTCAGTGCCGGATCAGCCGGGCTGTGGCTCGTACGTCGGACTGCGTGCGGCCAGCAGTAACAGCCTAGTTGATCAGGCCCTGATCCATCGGGAGGCCTGGTCGTGGACCGGGCCGCGGGGGCGTTGATCCCCGGAATAACCTCCAGGTAACCTCCAGGTAAGAGTTGAAGTATTTTCATTTATGAAGTCAAGAGTTGGAGTATTTTCATTTATGAAGTCAAGAGTTGGAGTACCTGGTATTCTGAAGCCAAGAGCCAGAGTACTTAATGTTGTGAAGCCAAGAGCTGGAGTACTTTCGTTCTTGTGAAGTCAAGGATGAATTCAGTGGACAATGTGAAGCTGTACCAGAGAGAGAGAGAGAGAGAGAGACTAAAGAGGGCTGGAGTGAAGGAAGGTGGAGAGAGAAAGAGGGAAGTAAGAGGGAGTGGTGAAGGCTGAGGAGGACCTTACGACACATACGGTCGACGAGCGTATTAGGGATGAGTGGGATTTACGATCATATCTGCTCACATCTATCTTCAATTCCCTTCACCATTCTTCTTCGCCAAAATCAAAATCAATTTCGTGTTTCGCTTCAATTTTTTTTCTTTTTAGGATTGAAGCACTTATGAAGGGGAAGGGCGAGAGAAGGGGAGGAGCTGGATGAGGAGGAGGAAGAGGAGGAGGAGCAGGAGGAGCAGCAGGAGCAGGACGAGGAGGAGCAGCAGCAGCAGCAGTAGGACAAGGAGGGGCAGCAGGATAGAGGATGGGCAGCAGGATAGAGGAGGGGCAGCAGGACAAGGCAGGAGAACGAGAAAAAAAAGAAGCAACATGAGAACAAGGAATAGAAAAAGGAGGAGAAGTAGGACAAGAAAGTAGAGGAGGAGGAGCAGGACGAGGAGGCGGAGGCTGAAGGACGGTGGAAGAGAGGACAGAGAGAGAATAATAAAGTACTTGTATATAGCAGATTAATGTAAACAAAGAGAGTAATGGTGGAATGAGAAAAGTGCGGATGTTCATGGGTGATGGATGGATGGATGGAGGGGGTGATGGATGGAGGGGAAAATGAATGGATGGAGGGGAGAATGGATGGAAGGATGACGGGGAGAATGGATGGAAGGATGAAGGGGACAATGGGTGGAAGGATGAAGGGGACAATGGGTGGAAGAATGAAGGGGACAATGGATGGAAGGATGAAGGGGACAATGGATGTAAGGATGGAGGTAAGAATAAATGGAAGGATGGAGGGAAGGTTGGTCCAGGACCCTTCAGGCTACCAGCAGGTATCGCAGAAGTAGCAGCTTATACAAGAGGAAAGTTACCTGGTACCTCCCAGCAGTGCCGGGTTCAGTCAGGTAATCATGATATGTGAGCCAGCGGGCTGCTAGCAGCAACAGCCTGGATGACCAATTAACAGGGACTGCCTGGCTTCTGACCAGCTGCGAGAGCAGAGCTACCTTCATAAAACCAATCACAAATCTGAGACCAATCCCTCAATAATTTTCCATATATAAATTATGAAGCATCTTTCTCGCCTATGCTGCAAGGAGTACAATTCAAGGGACTTCAAACATTCCCAATCATTTAGGTTCCCGGCTGAAGTTATACAAGCAGTGAAGGTTTTCTATACATTCTCCAGATCTGTGATTTACCTGCCTTAAAACACGCTGTTAGTGTACAGTAAAATTTGTATCTTTTATTCTGAGACTACTAATTACCCAGCTTAACTTCTATGTGGGTGTGATAGTAACGATTTTGATATTATTATTCCAAGGTAAATGTAAAGGGACTAAGACTTTTCACCATCCTCCATTCATACATCAGAGTAACACAAAAGTGGAATAACACCGCAGAAGGCCTACTGGCCTACACTTAGAAGGTCTTTCTCAGTTCATTCTCAGCCACATACTTGTTTAACCTATTAAAGTTACTTTAATATCCCAAGCTAAGAAATTCCTACTCAAATCCAACCTTTCTCACTCAAACCTGTATTTAAAGCCGCTCAAGGCTTTAGTTTCAATGATCTTACTCAAGTCAGTTCCTCGTCAAGCGGAATTGTGGTACCTAAGCTGGATCGCGTGAGTCTAGCACCAAGAGCCTGACTGATCTGTTCATCAACCAGGAAGCCTGATGCGAGACCGGGACGCGGGGGCAATGACCCCCGGAACTGTCTGCAGGTAACTCACAAGTCCCTCACATTCCTCTTCCGGTTTATTAAGTGGTTTGAGTTTATTTAATACTCCGCTCCAGCTTTAAAACTTGCGTTTTTCCAGAGCAATGTGACTGAAATTTGTCCTCACTGAGCATCACAATGTTGTCAGTGGCGCACAAGAAGACACGCTTTATTATCAACTTGGAGATTTGCTGGGTCTTCAATGGATCCCACTCGCATACAATTTTTAGTATCGCCTTGACCTCTGTGGGTTTAACGCTTAGTTTTGATTATAATAATAATATAGTGTCGCCTGGAAAGGATGATACAATTTCTAGTACCGCCTGGAAAGGATGGTACAGTGCCATGATTGATGTCTTTGTCTGTCGGTTATGAGAATGAGAAAAAAATTACGAAGAGTACTGTGCCTTGAGGAACAGAGCTTTTTCACTGTGCCAGCCTCTGATTTTACTTTGTTTACTATTATTCTTTGAATACGATTGATTAGAAACTTAGGATCAAACTTCCCAATTTTCCAGCTGTTCCTTGTAATAATGTTGGTAGAATTACAGACAATATGTAAAGTAAAAGGACACAAGTGCAACTAATGTGACATTTTATTGTGGCAACTTTTCGCTCTCCAGGAGCTTTGTCAAGCCGTTACAAACAGAACATGGACACAGAGGGTATATATAGGCTTAGAGTGAGGTGCAATACTAGTGGTAGTAGTAGTGACATAAGTCGTAGTAGTAGTAGTAATACAATATGGTAGAGCAATTAACTCGTACATGAGTAAAAGGATATAAAAGCTATTACTTGGGTAACATAAAAATAGGTTAGACAAATATAGACTGGATAGAGAAGGCCTGTTTCAGTGTTCATTCTCTGTAATGTGCTTTGTGTAGTATTAACAGGAGAGACTATGTGATGGCAGGGTTTACTGTTTTCAGGATTCTTGCTAAGACTTCAGAGATGGTGAAGCTGCCTTTGTTTTGTTTGATTGTATTCGAAACAGCGATTAGTGCTGACTCGAGGCACTTGCCTCTGCGGAAATTAGTTTCTTTGATCACTAATTGGGCGTCCCTGAATTTCATGAGATGACTGGAGGAATTTCGGTGTTGTACACAGGCGTTGTTCAAGTTATCGTTCCTACATGCGTAAATGTGTTCATTGAGGCGGGTGTCGAGGTTTCTTGCTGTTTCACCTACATAAATCTTGTCGCAGCCTCCACAGGGTATAGTGTAAACTCCTGCATTGACTGGTTCGTGGTGCTTTGATTTTGTCCTGGTCAGATCCTTTATTGAAGTGCTGGAAGCGATGGCGACTCTGGTGTTAGCTTGTGAAAGTACTATAGAAACGTTCAGTGCAACCTGGCTGTTGGGAAGAATTATAACTTTGTTAGGAGTGGTGTTGGTGCGTGGAGAATTAATGATCTGAAGAGCTCTTTTCTTGCAGTCTTTGATGAAAAAGGAAGGAAAACGTAACTCAGTGAAGGTCTGGTGAATGTATGTACATTCCTTTTCAAGAAACTCAGGACAAATTCAGTATTCTCCCAGGATAAACCCGATGATGATGCCTCTTTTGGTCTTAGTATCTTGACTGGAATAGAAGTGTGTGAGATCATTTTTATTGGTAGGTTTCCGATAAACTTGAAATCTTAGGTTGTTGTCTACTTTGTGAATGAGGACTTCGAGGAAAGGTAGCTTGTCATTGGACTCTTCTTCTAGTGTAAATTGGATCGCCGATTCAACTGCGTTGAGCCTTGCCTGAAGATTCCGTACATCAAAACGTTTGGGAGTTATTACGAGGACGTCAACCAAGTGACGCTTGAAGGGATGATGTTGTTAGGTAAGACACATATGCAACAGTTAGGTATCTTTATTTCGAAACGTTTCGCCTACACAGTAGGCTTCTTCAGTCGAGTACAGAAAAGTTGATAGAAGCAGAAGAGACTTGAAGACAATGTAATCAGTCCATCACCCTTAAAGTTTTGAGGTGTTCGGACTCTAGGTGTTCCATGTATAAGTTGGCTAGGACGGCACTGATGGGAGACCCCATTCCCATGCCGTAGGTTTGTTTGTAGAGCTTGTTATTGAAAGACAACTCCCACCTCTGTACCAATGAGACAACGCCCATCACTGGGACAACCACCACTGTACCACTGTGATAACTCCTACCACTGTACCACCGTGATAACTCCCACCACTGTACCACTGAGACAACTCCCACCACTGTACCACTGAGACAACTCCCACCACTGGATCACTGAAACAGCTGCCACCACTGTGACAACTCCCACCACTGGATCACTGAGAAAACCCCCACCACTGTACCACTGTGACAACTCCCACCACTGGATCACTGAAACAGCTTCCACCACTGTACCACTGTGACAACTCCCACCACTGGATCACTGAGACAACTCCCACCGCTGGATCATTGAGACAGCTCTCACTTGAAAACCACTGAGGAACCTTGCTTGGCGGGTACATGTGTTGTAAGGTGTGGCAGCAACCAGGCGACCACCGACCACAAGTGACCATAATACTCCCACTAATCCCTCATAAAACCAGCGCCGCCTCCACAACAATATGAATGAGAGAACGAAAAAATGAAGGAATTTAAAATAACGACGATGATGGCATGAGGAACGTGGCATTACATACGTGCCACAAATAGCAATCTCTTCATCAAAGTAAATTAACTCAATCCTTCTCCCCCTTCCATTCCCCTTCTCTACTCTTCCCCCCTTTATACACCCCCTCACCACCTTCCTTTTCCTCCTCCCTCTCTCCTCCTCCTCCCTTTCAGTTTTATCAGTCAACATTCGCCATAAAGAAACTCAATGAAAAATCAGGGATGCAAATAAGTTAGGGGGCGTGTACGTGTTCACCATTTTCTATGTTGTGGTTTATTATGAAAGGAAATGGGATTGCGGGGGAGCGCGGGGTGCCGGCTAATCTGATTTCCCACCAATCCGGCCGCGGGAATGACTCATAAAAGTCCCCTTGTAAGGAAATCTTCCCGCAGTAAGTTTTTCCCCGCCCGGTCGGGCGTGAAGCACTTATAGTTTTCATAATAGTGGAGATAATGGCGTCGACCCGCCCTGATGCTCCGCCTCGTTTACCAGTTCAAGAAAAAGATATTAGTTTTTTTTTATCATAGTTATCCCAAGCTGAACATGATACACTAATGTTAGTGATGGTTGCCTTCTGAGACCTGAGACTCGGCTTCCTGGTCAACCAGGCTGTTGGTACAAGCGGCCCGTAGGTCTACTGTGTCATTATAACCAGGGAAGTTTGTCTAGTGCAAGAGATAGTGGTCCAGTTTGCTCTACCTGATACTCGTCTGTCTTGCGCCACCCTGAACCTCCCTACCCCGGGGTCCCAGACACCTGGGTTAATACACAAATAACCCGCACATAGAAGAGAAGAGCTTACGACGACGTTTCGGTCCGACTTAGACCATTTACAAAGTCACACTAACGAGAAGTGGAGCAGGACGGGTATATATAGGCAGGAAGAGGTGGTGGTGGTGGTGGTGGTGGTGGTGGTGGTGGTGGTGGTGGTAGTAGTAGTAGTAGTAGTAGTAGTAGTAGTAGTAGTAGTAGTAGTAGTAGTAGTAGTAGTGGTGGTGGTAGTAGTAGTAGTAGTGGTGGTAGTAGTAGTAGTAGTAGTAGTAGTGATAGTGGTAGTAGTAATGGGGAATTAAGGAGGAAGAGGAGCGGGTTATTTGTGTATCGTTCCAGTCACGGTATTGTGCCTTTTTTTGCTATTTATTACCTGGGTTAAGCCCTATCACTCGCCCCCGCGTACACACACACACACACACACACACACACACACACACACACACACGTACTCTCCATCAATAACAATACACCACTTATTTACCACCTCATCACTAGTGACACCTGGGTATGTCTGTCCATCACTGCCCTACGTTAACATGTTGGTTACCACTAATATGCTCACTCTGGGGCCTTTAAAGGTAAATTGTCATGATCTTTGTACCTACGCTTGATGCGGGGCCCTTATTTCTCTGGTAGTTCATTATGCTCTATGCAGGGCCAATTCGTTGCATTTAAAGTGATTAGTGTGGTTTGTGTGACACTTTACCTCGCCTCATTTTCTATGATTAGTGCAGTGTAGCCAATTCCAACCCAACACTGTTACAAATGTACGAGGTTGTCAAAAACAATGGTGTTGGTCACATGCTGACCTGCTGGTGTTGGTCACATGCTGACCTGCTGGTGTTGGTCACATGCTGACCTGCTGGTGTTGGTCACATGCTGACCTGCTGGTGTTGGTCACATGCTGACCTGCTGGTGTTGGTCACATGCTGACCTGCTGGTGTTGGTCACATGCTGACCTGCTGGTGTTGGTCACATGCTGACCTGCTGGTGTTGGTCACATGCTGACTTGCTGGTGTTGGTCACATGCTGACCTGCTGGTGTTGGTCATATGCTGACCTGCTGGTGTTGGTCACAAGCTGACCTGCTGGTGTTGGTCACATGCTGACCTGCTGGTGTTGGTCATATGATGACCTGCTGGTGTTGGTCACATGCTGACCTGCTGGTGTTGGTCACATGCTGACCTGCTGGTGTTGGTCATATGCTGACCTGCTGGTGTTGGTCACATGCTGACCTGCTGGTGTTGGTCACATGCTGACCTGCTGGTGTTGGTCACATGCTGACCTGCTGGTCTTACTGACCTGCTGGTGTTGGTCACATGCTGACCTGCTGGTCTTACTGACCTGCTGGTGTTGGTCACATGCTGACCTGCTGGTCTTACTGACCTGCTGGTGTTGGTCACATGCTGACCTGCACATGATGGTAGGATGCCAAAATATAAAAAATATGTATCTAAACACGAGTAAGCTTAATATAACATACTGACGCAAGTAACTTTAACAGCGCTGCTTTCCCATAAGAGAGAGAGAGAGAGAGAGAGAGAGAGAGAGAGAGAGAGAGAGAGAGAGAGAGAGAGAATCTCTCACAAACAATTATACAACAATATCAATTTGTAAAGATGTGAAAAATCAGAATCCACTCGACAACAATGTCGAGTTACTTAGTAAATAAAGTAATTACAGTGGATGAGTAATAAAGTGAGGACAGTGTCACTATCACAATGTTCAATGATCACAACAGTGTCACTATCACAATGTTCAATGGTCACAACAGTGTCACTATCACAATGTTCAATGGTCACAACAGTGTCACTATCACAATGTTCAATGGTCGCAACAGTGTCACTATCACAATGTTCAATGGTCGCAACAGTGTCACTATCACAATGTTCAATGATCACAACAGTGTCATTATCACAATGTTCAATGATCACAACAGTGTCACTATCACAATGTTCAATGGTCACAACAGTGTCACTATCACAATGTTCAATGATCACAACAGTGTCACTATCACAATGTTCAATGGTCACAACAGTGTCACTATCACAATGTTCAATGATCACAACAGTGTCACTATCACAATGTTCAATGGTCACAACAGTGTCACTATCACAATGTTCAATGATCACAAGTGTCACTATCACAATGTTCAATGATCACAACAGTGTCACTATCACAATGTTCAATTATTACAACAGTGTCACTATCACAATATTCAATGATCACAACAGTGTCACTATCACAATGTTCAATGATCACAAGTGTCACTATCACAATGTTCAATGATCACAACAGTGTCACTATCACAGTGTTCAATGATCACAACAATGTCACTATCACAATGATCAATGACCACAACAGTGTCACTATCACAATGTTCAATGATCACAGTGTCACTATCACAACATTCAATAATCACAACAGTGTCACTATCACAATGTTCAGTGATCACAGTGTCACTATCACAACATTCAATAATCACAGTGTCACTATCACACTGTTCAGTGATCACAGTGTCACTATCACAACATTCAATAGTCACAACAGTGTCACTATCACAATGTTCAGTGATCACTGTGTCACTACAACATTCAATAATCACAACAGTGTCACTATCACAATGTTCAATGATCACAGTGTCACTATCTCAACATTCAATAATCACAACAGTGTCACTATCACAATGTTCAGTGATCACAGTGTCACTATCACAACATTCAATAATCACAAGTGTCACTATCACAATGTTCAATGATCACAATAGTGTCACTATCACAATGTTCAATGATCACAATAGTGTCACTATCATAATGTTCAATGGTCACAACAGTGTCACTATCACAATGTTCAATGATCACAACAGTGTCACTATCACAATTTTCAATGATCACAGTGTCGCTATCACAACATTCAATAATCACAACAGTGTCACTATCATCTCCCAACGTTGTGCTGAGAGTTGAGATATAATGATCGTAGTTCCAGTGTTGAGAGACGAGAATTTTCTCTCTCCTCGTTGTATTTATTACAATAGTTAGGCTGACCTGTAATATAGCACCCTAATTCAGTATGCTCGATGCAGGGCTACTTCCATGCATGATATATTTGGTATATGGCCTCTGCCATCTCCGCGTGATAAGTTATGCTCGATGAGGGGTCACTCGCACTCCCGTGTGATGAAATATGCTCAGTAAGAGGCTGCTCCTCCACTTGCGCTTAGTAAGATATGCTCAGTGTGAAGCCATATTCTTCCCCTTAATAAATTATGTTTGGTGCAAGAGACTATTTGGTCTCGGTAGAATTATTATGCTTACTAAAAGGCTGCTTTATACCCACCATTAGGGAGAATGCGCTCACTGCAGGGCCCAACATTCTTATGCAGTGCCCGTACATCTTCATTTTAGGGCCTAACATGCTCACTGCAGGGCCCGTACATCCCCCCTGCAGGATTTAACATGCTCACTGCAAGGCCCGTACATCCCCCCTGCAGGATCTAACATGCTCAATACAGGTGTCATACATCCCATACGCTCGTTCCAGGGCTCGGAAGTCCCAGAAGATATAATAGCAGCAGTAGACGAGAATACCGGCGAATAAAAAAAAAAAAAAAAAAAAAAGTGGTGGACCCGGGCCGGGAGAATACCGGCGAAGAAAAAAAAAGTGGTGGACCGGTAAGCCAGCGGAAGGCCTCGGTCAGATGACGAAAAGCTCCAAAGGCGGGTCATCATCCGACTAAGTCCCGCGTCAGGAAACATTTGTCCTGTTACCTAACGTAACCTAAGTAGCGGAAAAGGAGATCGACACCATGCCCAGCTCTTCTAGGGCAGGGTAGGTGCCTGAGCCAGAGCTTGCAGTTCACAAGGCTGCCATTCCCATTAGCCCCCTTGTAGCTTCTCCCTACGAGCCCCGTGAGGGCGGGGAATGTGGCTAGGCCCGGGGACAGTTGGTCCCAACGATGAGGAGGTACTTGTACGTCCTCCCATGGCAGACGTTAGTCTGAGATTCTCCCGAGACAGGGAGCCAAGGCCGGGTCACCACTTGGAAAAGGCCCGGGCCGGAGAGTACCGGCGAATCAAGAAGAAGCGAAAGGCCTCGGTCAGATAACCAAAAGCTCCAATGGGGTGCCATTAATTGACTAAGACCCACGTCAGGAAACATATGTCCTGTTTCCTGACGAACCTTACCTAACCTAACACTTGCTCCATTTCCTGTCAAACATTATACCTATACCTAGGATATATACACACAGAAGTGTATTTCTCTCAGCGTATATACGCTGAGAGTTAACTTTAACTCCTACTGTAGGGAATCAAGTATTCTCTGGTGGTGAAAAGGTTAATTGCAGCCTTAATGAACCTAGTGTAGTCGATAGACTTTAAGAGGAATGTGAGTTTCCCTGTCTCCTAATATCATGTTTATTTTTCCCTATAATCTACCTTGTCCATAATTATTATCGCATTTCCTTAGTCTGCTTTCGTAAGGTGAAGTCCAGGATCTTTCCTTAATTCATGGTATAACTTAACAAATCTTTGAGGATAATTGTGTTGTAGAGGTGTGAGCGAAGCTCACACCTCTACAACACAGGGGAACTGACGTGCCCCTTAAACCCCACATACCAAGCAGGTCATGGTGTAAGCAGCAAGAACCCTATCAGAACACACTTGTTATGTTTCCTAATAAATAAAACACGATGCTGGAGTCGTGTTGCTGGCATCAACAGTCTGGTCGAGCAACAGGGAGACCTGGTCTATGACCGGGCCGTGGGGGGTGGTCACCCCCGAAATTGACTTCTGGTAGAGCAGCAGCAACACTGGACGAGGTCACTGGTAGCAACACTAAACGAGGTCACTGGTAGCAGCAATACTGGCCGAGGTCACTGGCGGCAACACTGTAGGTCACTGCAACACTCACACTTCACCTCACAATTACCTCCACAATTAAATTAATTAGAGTAAGTTGCCCCAGTCACTGAAGAATAACATCAGCTCCTTTAATTAGAGGTAGTCGTGTAATGCTGAGTGATAGGCAGCGAGCCTCTCCCTCCCTCCCTTCCACCTCTCTCTCTAACTGTTGGGTCAGTAATAATGATGGAACTACCCATCTACACTTTCATACTAATTCACTTTCCTCCCTCACCTGATTCTTACCACTTACGTCAGCAATCTCCTTCACCCCCTCCTCCTACACTTTCTCACTATTCTTTCTACCTACCTCCCTCCACCCCTCCCTCCCTCCGTCACCAGTGGTCCAATAGGTAGATCTAGGAGTGGTCATCCCTTCTCAGCGCTTGGCACAAGGATGTGGAGTTCTGTTGGTGCCCGGGCCACGACGGTACCCAGGCCACGTTGATGCCTGAACCACGTCAATGCCCAGGGTAGACTCGCGTCCCGGGGAATCTTCGTGTCCCGGGTAATGAAGGGTTAAACGCTGAGCCTTAGGATGATATTTGGGCTCGCCCTGAAGGATGCTACCGAAGGGGATCAACCCCCCCCCCCATCCGCAACGCGCGGCCTCACACTGATTTCATGAGACATACACAGATATGTCCCCGGGAAGTAGCGGGCGCGGTGCACCCTGCATACTGGGAACAAATTACACTTCCTCCGGCAGGACGTCGATCTTTCGCCTCCTTCAGTAGGAATCGTCACTTGAAGACGAATCTCTGTCGACTGAAGTTCAGGAACACACACCACCCAAAGCCGCCTGTTCATATTGCTCCTGTCCCACTATGTGCAGCTTGTGACGTGCAGCTGACTGTGGTACAAATTTTTACAGTTTATCCTTGATTTACGCCTTTCCACCTTCCTCATGGTTCTTATAATTGCTGAGCTGCTTTTTGGGACCTCGGGGAACTTTTAGAAGAGTCTTCTGATATTAAAGAATTTAATGGGATTTTTAACTGGTGCTGGTTACTTTAACTTGGTGTTACAGGATTTACTTATGTTTTATTAATGTTACTTGCTTGTTTTATTGGTACTTGGATGTTTTATTAACGTTATTTACTTGTTTTATTAACGCTAATTGCTTGTTTTATTATTATTTCTTAATTTTAACTCTGACAGAGTTGCATGTGTTATTTATTTGTTATTTTTAAGAGTGCTGGATGATCTATTAGGTTAATACACTCTGTCAGGGGTTCCCAACATTTCTGTTCCTCTGTATCTTTTGTGCACTCTGACAGGTTCCCATGTATCCCTTGAGCATTCTGACAGGTTCTCATGTATCCTTTGAGTATTCTGACAGGTTCCCAAATTCTTCTCAGAATATACATCACGTGCAGAATCATCATGCTGGAGTTGTACCAGGTCCTGCTGCATGCCTGTCCCAGCCTGCAACACCTGAGCATTGTAGCGGTGAAAGGATTGTGAAGATACATTAATTCATCTTCATTGAGGTTTGGGAAATATCCTTTAAGTTCCTCTTCCAGCTTCAGAAGATGCTCAGTGATTAATTCTTTTAATATGTCAGTCTTAGATTATGGCTTCTGATCTAGAAATTCTGTCACAGTACTAAACATAGCCAAGGTATCATACTGAATATTTCCTCTCTCAGATCCTTATGTACCACACCTTGAGAAGTGCAAATGTACCCCTGGGGGTACATGTACCCCAGGTTGGGAAACCCTACTCTATATTACAGAGCCACCTGCCAACCCTCCCTCCCTCCCTCCCTCTACCATCCTCCCTCCCTCCCTTCTTCCCTCTTCGTTCATTTGCAGTATCCTCCTCCGCCATGATCAGTGTCTTTACTGTCGTTAACCACCATGATAGTCACTGCTGCAGTCACTATTTCCACCATCACTGCCATCCCCATCCCTCCCTCATCCCCACCATTCCCTCATCCCCACCACTCACTCATCCCCACCACTCACTCATCCCCACCTTCTTGCTGGGTTGACAATACGCCTAAAACATAAATTAATAATCAGTCAGTCCAGGAATATTTCCCCTCGGGTGTAGGGTGAGGCGGAAGAGTGAGGGGAGAGCAAGGGGAAGAGTGAGGGAGGAGGGGAGAGAAAGGGGAAAGGATGGGAGGAAGAGGTAAACCAGTTTGAAAACAAGGAGAATGTGAGGGGAGATAGTGCCAGGTCTAGTGTGACCCTTGTTAGGTCTTATGTGATCCTTGTTAAGTCTGATGTGGCCCTTGTTAGGTCTGATGTGACCCTTGTTAGGTCTGATGTGACCCTTGTTAGGTCTGATGTGATCCTTAAGTCTGATGTGACCCTTGTTAGGTCTGATGTGATCCTTAAGTCTAATGTGACCCTTGTTAGGTCTGATGTGACCCTTGTTAGGTCTGATATGACCCTTGAGTGCCAACTCTAGAGTGACCCTTTAATGTAAGAAGAGTGAAGAGAAGGAAGAGAAGAGGAATGAAAAGGAGAGGGAAGATGGGGTACAGTCAGAGAGATGAGGTGCTGCAGACAAGGTGGACCAAGACAACACTCTGGGCTGAAGGGTACCTGAAGCATACCTGAAGGATACCTGACGACACTTCCGGGGTCAACGCCGCCTCGGCCAGGTCACAGACCAGGCTTCCCGGTGGATCAGGCCTGAGCAAGCAGACTATTACTGCTGGTCGCACATAGTCCGACTTATGAACCACATCCCAGCTGGTCAGGAACTGATTTGAAGAACTTATCCAGTTCCCTCTTGAAGACAACCAGAGGCTTGGTACTTTTCCGTATGCACGAAGGAAGGGCATCGAAGAGTCGGGGACCTCTAACACACTACAAATTCTCTCTTAGTGAACTCATCGCATCCACTTAGTGAACTCATCGCATTCACTTGAAACCAAGAGTACGGTGCAGGTCCCCTGCACCGTACGCCTACTCTTGGTTTCAAGTGAAATAAGTTTGATGTGCAAGTTTTGGACCTGTCACTCCAGAATTTTCCATGTGTAAATTATGGCTTACCTTTCTTGCTCATGTTCCAAGGAATAAAGTTGGAGACTTCGAGTGTTCTCAGTAGTCGAGATGTTTGATTGAATGTATATGAGCAGTAAAAGTTCTCTGTACCTTTTCCAGCTCGGCAATCTCTCCTGCCTTGAAAGGGATCGTTAATATACAACAGTACTGCAAGTGACTTGACGAGTATACTAACTGGTTCAGTATCTCTTGTCTTGAAAGTTCTTGTTATCCAGTCTATTATTTGCTTTGTGGCAGCAGTAGCAATATTGTTGTGATCCTTGAATGTGAGATCTTTTAATATCATCCCACCCAAGTCTAGCCCTGCAACTTTTGCTCTGTTATTTCTTCCATTCATCCATAGCAGAGCAACTGAAACTTGACCTCAGCAAACATCACATTGTCTGAGGTCCACGAGAACACTTGATTTATACCAGCTTGACGATTCTCTGTATCATCGACGGCCACTCATACACAGACTCTGGTGTCATCAGCAAAGGATGTAACAGTGCTATGGTTGATGTCCTTGTCTACGTAAGATATAAAAAAGAAGCAGAAGTTAACATGAGTACAGTATCTCGAAGAACAGAGTTCTGACTGTACCATTCTCCGACTTCACTGTTTACTATTACTACTACTACTCTCTGGGTTCTCTTTCTTAAGAAGTTAAATATCTCATATGAACCCTTTACCAGTTATTCCTTTTGTGCGCTGTCACACCATAGCCGCACTTGTCGAAGGCTTTTGCACACTCAGTATACAATACTTAGCTTGTCTTCCAGTTCATCCAGGGTCAAAAGAAGAGGCTGAGCAAGCACAGTCTCAAGACTAGAAGCTATTAGACTTCCTCCAAATGTCACCAGGCAAGCGCGAACGAACACACACATACACACACACACACACACACACACACACACACACACACACACACACACACACACACACACACACAGTGCAATCTGGATGAACCCATTATCGCAGAGGTCAAACTTGGTTAATTACACAGTTTAAATACTTGTATGCTACCTCTGCCTGCCCTAGTCTCTCTCTTGTTCTAGGGGTTATAAGGGTTCAAGAGCCATGGTAAATGTTTTAAGGTTTCATCATTCAAAGGTTGCTACGTGCGTCAAGGCTTTAAGGAATCACGGTTCAAAAATAACACCAAAATTATTGGAAATGTTTGAAGTCCATCGAACTGTAGGTCTTGAAAGGTAGGTGAGAAAGGTGCATAATTCACATTAGTAAAACCCTGTAAGGACCAACTCCAAACCTGCACACCGAAATTGCTTCCTACGATAGCAAGAGGCTCGACAAACAGTGCACAAAACTTTCAGTGAAATGTAGTGGTCCAATGAATACACTAAGAGATAACTCAATGAAGTTAGAGTGTCCAGATTTTTTTCGGCACCCAACACATCCCTTCATACGTAAGTGTGATTACCAGCAGACTTCTGGCTGTCTTCAAAAGGGATCATGATAAGTTCCTTAAATTAGTACCTGATCAACTGGGCTGTTCTATCTACGTTGCACAGCGTAAAGCTAGCAACGACAGCTATGTTGATCAGGCCATTAACCAGGAGACCTGGTTTGGGACCTGGCCTCGGGGGCTACAGCTTCCGGAACAAACTACACGGTAACCGATAATAATCTTTATAAAAATACTTGTATAAACTGAGCAAACGAAGGAATTTAATACATATCGACAACAAGGCCACACAAAGAACTGTGGAAAGTACAGTGCCAGCACTGATGGCTGCGTGCGGATGTTGTACTTCAGGTTATTTTCACTAATGTTCACGCACTTCTTGTAAAATATCTATTGAATAAGTAGTGGTGAATGTGTGTCTTCGGGTCACCCAACCTTGTGGGAGACTGCCGGTGTTGTGAAGAAATATCTATATAGAATATAATACTGAAAGTTTTGGACAGAGGAAGGCATACAGGAACAGTTAATAGACAGGAAATTTTGACGGAAAGATCAAAATTGACTTCACATATATGAACATATAAAAAATCACATCATACTTAAGGAACATGCAGTGTGATGTGCATACATGAACAAAACATGTAAGTTAGACCCACCAGCAACAACAGTCAAACACCAACACCGTACTTGTCCACCACCACTACCATGACCACTACCGTCCACCACCACTACCATGACCACCACCACCACCATCACCACTACCATGACCACTACCGTCCACCACCACTACCATGACCACCACCACCACCATCACCACTACCATGACCACTACCGTCCACCACCACTACCATGACCACCACCACCACCATCACCACTACCATGACCACTACCGTCCACCACCACTACCATGACCACTACCGTCCACCACCACCACTATCACCACTACCATGACCACTACCGTCCACCACCACTACCATGACCACTACCGTCCACCACCACCACTACCATCTATACCATGACCACTACCATCTCTACCATGACCACTACCGTCCACCACCACTGCCATCTCTACCATGGCCACTACCGTCCACCACCACCACTACCATCTATACCATGATCACTACCGTCCACCACCACTGCCATCTCTACCATGACCACTACCGTCCACCACCACCATCATCATCTATACCATGACCACTACCGTCCACCACCACCACTACCATCTATACCATGACCACTACCGTCCACCACCACCACCACTACCATCTATACCATGACCACTACCGTCCACCACCACCACCACTACCATCTATACCATGACCACTACCGTCCACCACCACCACCACTACCATCTATACCATGACCACTACCGTCCACCACCACTACCATCTATACCATGTCCACCACCACTACCATCTATACCATGACCACTACCGTCCACCACCACCACTACCATCTATACCATGACCACTACCATCTATACCATGACAACTACCGTCCACCACCACCACTACCATCTATACCATGACCACTACCGTCCACTACCATCTATACCATGACCACTACCGTCCACCACCACCACTACCATCTATACCATGACCACTACCGTCCACCACCACCACTGCCATCTCTACCATGACCACTCCCGTCCACCACCCCCACTACCATCTATACCATGACCACTACCGTCCACCACCACTACCATCTATACCATGACCACTACCATCTATACCATGACCACTACCGTCCACCACCACTACCATCTCTACCATGACCACTACCGTCCACCACCACCACTACCATGACCACTACCGTCCACCACCACCAATACCATGACCACTACCGTCCACCAGCACCACTACCATGACCACTACCGTCCACCACCCCCACTACCATGATCACTACCGTCCACCAGCACCACTACCATCTATACCATGACCACTACCGTCCACCACCACTACCATCTATACCATGACCACTACCGTCCACCACCACTGCCATCTTTACCATGGCCACTACCGTCCACCACCCCCACTACTATCTATACCATGACCACTACTGTCCACCACCACCACTACCATCTATACCATGACCACTACCGTCCACCACCACCACTACCATTTATACCATGACCACTACCGTCCACCATCACTACCATCTATACCATGACCACTACCGTCCACCACCACCACTACCATCTATACCATGACCACTACCGTCCACCACCACTGCCATCTCTACCATGGCCACTACCGTCCACCACCACCATCTATACCATGACCACTACCGTCCACCACCACCATCTATATCATGACCACGACCGTCCACCACCACTACAATCTCTACCATGACCACTACCGTCCACCACCACCACTACCATCTATACCATGACCACTACCGTCCACCACCACTGCCATCTCTACCATGGCCACTACCGTCCACCACCCCCATTACCATCTATACCATGGCCACTACCGTCCACCACCCCCACTACCATCTATACCATGGTCACTACCGTCCACCACCCCCACTACCATCTATACCATGGCCACTACCGTCCACCACCACCACTACCATCTATACCATGACCACTACCGTCCACCACCACCATCTATACCATGACCACTACCGTCCACCACCACCACTACCATCTATACCATGACCACTACCATCCACCACCACCACTACCATCTATACCATGACCACTACCGTCCACCACCACCACTACCATCTATACCATGACCACTACCGTCCACCACCACCACTACCATCTATACCATGACCACTACCGTCCACCACCACTGCCATCTCTACCATGGCCACTACCGTCCACCACCACCACTACCATCTATACCATGACCACTACCGTCCACCACCACCATCTATACCATGACCACGACCGTCCACCACCACTACAATCTCTACCATGACCACTACCGTCCACCACCACCACTACCATCTATACCATGACCACTACCGTCCATCACCACTACAATCTCTACCATGACCACTACCGTCCACCACCCCCATTACCATCTATACCATGGCCACTACCGTCCACCACCCCCACTACCATCTATACCATGGCCACTACCGTCCACCACCTGACCTAAGGAGGGCCGCGGGGCGTTGACCCCCGGAACTCTCTCCAGGTAAACTCTCCTGGTATACCATGACCACTACCGTCCACCACCACTATCATCTATACCATGACCACTACCGTCCACCACCACTGCCATCTCTACCATGGCCACTACCGTCCACCACCCCCACTACCATCTATACCATGACCACTACTGTCCACCACCACTACCATCTATACCATGACCACTACCGTCCACCACCACTGCCATCTCTACCATGGCCACTACCGTCCACCACCCCCACTACCATCTATACCATGGCCATTACCGTCCACCACCCCCACTACCATCTATACCATGACCACTACCGTCCACCACCACCACTACCATCTATACCATGACCACTACCGTCCACCACCACCACTACCATCTATACCATGACCACTACCGTCCACCACCACCACTACAATCTATACCATGACCACTACCGTCCACCACTACCACTACCATCTATACCATGACCACTACCGTCCACCACCACCACTACCATCTATACCATGACCACTACCGTCCACCACCACCACTACCGTCCACCACCACCACTACCATCTATACCATGACCACTACCGTCCACCACCACCACTACCATCTATACCATGACCACTACCGTCCACCACCACCACTACCGTCCACCACCACCACTACCATCTATACCATGACCACTACCGTCCACCACCACCACTACCATCTATACCATGACCACTACCGTCCACCACCACTACGACCACCACCACTACCACGACCGCAACCGTCATCCACACCCTCTACTAACACCACATCACTGCCATTGTTCGACCTTACACGAGACATGAAACTCAGCATCTGCCATAAATGTACAGCCTCGCACTCGTAAATCAAAAGAATCCAGGGCATGGAATCTGCTGTCCCAGGACAGAAGATTCCGAGGCGTGTGGGTGCCCGGGGGGGGGGTGAGAGTGCCAGGGGCAGTGCCAGACCACAGCTCACCCTGAGGCATGGTACTCTGGGGGATCAGCGCACATTTTTATTCTGGGTGAAGACAAGATTTCCTGTTGGGCTATCAGCGCCAATCGTCTTCCGGGAGCAGCTGACAAGCCACCAAACGAATGGGTGTATCTCAGTGTTAGCCTGGGCACTCCTAGCAACTGGATGGGCGTGAAGGTGGGTGGATCTAGGACTGGGTGGGCGCACCTACGTAAGACATTCTGAAGTTGAATCTAGGACCGTGTCAATACTTCTTGGGTGCTGACTAACCATCATCTGTGAGACACAATATACAGATGACTGTATTACAATATATATATATATATGTATAAGCGAGAGAGCTTCGCTGTGTAGGTTATCCAGTCAACTAAGTAAAGTTTTACGCAGCGTGAATAGTCGACACAATAAAATTTTTAACCAACTATGATACCTTCTCTTATATTCTTAGAAAGAACAATAAATAACAACATAATGTGCCTTGCATGCTAAATATAAAGTCCTTAACTAAAACACAGGAGACTCTGGTTACATACAGAAATCCAAAAACTGGTCTACCAATCATGGCTTCTGTTACAACAATAATTGTCTGGACGCAAGTATTCATTCATACCCAGACACTATTTCAATATTTCGAGGAGTTAACACAGATCTCCAACATCCAGAATTGGTTTCAACTTGTGTATAGCTGATTGTGCATTCCGAGTACTTTCAGGTGTCCAGGTGGTCTGTGCAGGCGGTAAATGTCCTCTGTACATTTTCCAGTTCTTATATCTCTACTGCCTCCAACGGAGCCACTCTTTAGCGAACTCCCACAACCTGGCGGTGTAGGAGGCGACGCCTCGAATTGGAAGTCGAGGTGTCTTATTCAATATCCGATTCTGTAACTCGTTTTTTTTTTTTGTTAAGAGTGTATGGTGTTCCAAATAAACACAGGTCTGCAGCATCCCCATTCTTCCCTCCCCCCCTCTACCAACACACTCCGCCACACACTGAATTACATAAGGAAAGTGCAGCTGGACCTCTATTAGTCTCAAGCAGCAGGAAGCAGCGAGCACAGCCAGCCTCTCAAGATGGTAGTTCGGTGTAGCAATAACCCAGAGAGGATATTTATGTCCAGAGGTGGCGAGGATGGCGTGAGGGGGCGAGGATGGCGTGGAGGCGTGAGGAAGGGGAGGGGGGGGACAGCGGTCTTTTAGGACAGAAAAATCCTCGAAATCGGTCACAGTCACACATGTCTGATTTTCAACAGCTGTGGCAAGAAGAAAATCTGGTAAATCTCTACGCAGTAATAACAGACATGCTTCTAACAGTTTCTTTCCAGAGTTCAACTCTAAAAGGCAGACTCAGCTTTTGAGTGCTTGGTCAATTGGTCTGTTGCTATCAGCGGTCTGCAAGCCTACAGAGTCATAGGAAATACTTTCACTGTGAATCATCACATGGTTTAAACACGCATCAGGACACTCACTCTCTCTCTCTCTCTCTCTCTCTCTCTCTCTCTCTCTCTCTCTCTCTCTCTCTCTCTCTCTCTCTCTCTCTCTCTCTCTCTCTCTCTCTCTCTCTCTCTCTCTCTCTCTCTCTCTCTCTCTCTCTCTTTCTCTTTCTCCTCTCCCTCACACATATATACGTTAAACTAGAATTGATTCAATGTTCTGTGTTCACTAACTTATCTATACACAGATTTATTTACCTGTTTACTCAATATTCTATATGTCTACTGATTTATCTATTTACTCGTTTACCTAAACCACTATTGATTTATCTATCCGTTCACTAGTCAATTTAAATACCTTCCTCCCTATCCCACTCCTTCATTCCCTCCATCTCCCCTTCTCACCCTCCTTTATTCCCTCCCTCCCTCTCCCCTTCCATTTTAACTCATCCCTACATCGAGCACAAGTTGAGTGTATCATATAAAGTCTAGGAAAGACAGAGGGAGCAACAAGCCATAAAAAAAAATAAAAAAATCGAAAATATTTTTTCTCGTAGGTACGCAAAATCGAGGACGTGAGTCACGTCCAGTACAGAACCTTTACTTAAAGATGTAACATACACTGAAGACGAAAAAAAGTAAATGAGTGAAATACTGAAGTCACAATAAGACTCTGTGTTCAGTGAACTACTTCTCAGTCTGCAGATCGACCACCCTGAGTCTTTTTTTTTTCATGAACGAGACTCAAAACACAGCCCTACCCCCCACTTCACTTCGAAGAAGCCACTGATGAGAAGGCCTTGCATTCTGCCCCAAATCAGACTCAGGAACTATCAAAAATTGCAAGAAACCAGTATTTTATGGAGGAGAACGACACAGGGTCACATGGAGTATAAACAATTGCACAATATAGGACAGCATGGGTTTAATACAAGTAGCTCTTGACTTTAACAAGTGCTAGACATGGTCTAACATGCACTGGGAGGCAAGCTGATGAAGTGTACACTGATTCTGCAAAAGCCTTAGACTCGCGCTAGCATAATGTGATATCACACAAAATGCGTGCAAAAAGAATAACTGTGAAAGTCGGCAGATGAATATTTAAATTCTTAACGAATAGAAACCAGAGAGTAGTAGGAGTAAAGTCGGAATTTGCCATAGTGAGTAACTCTGTTCCTCACGGCACAATACTCACCTCACTTTTGCTTTTCATTCTCATATCCAACATAGAAAAGAACATGAATCATAACACTGAAACATCCCTTCCAGATGACACCAGAAACTCTCTGAGAGCGGCATCTGTCGAAGACAGCCAATCTTCAGAAGGATATAAATTATGTCTTTCTGTGGACCACAGACAACAATATAATGTTCAATGGGGACAAGTTTCAGTGGTTCCACTTTGGATGAACAAAGGAAATAAAGACTGTAACAGAGTACAGGACAAACGCAAATCATTCATTCAACAGAGTGCAAACTATATGTACGAGATTTGAGAAAGATGATGCCAGAAGATCTCGCGTTCAGGGATCACAATGTTAATATTGTTACAGCAACGACAATGATACGTTGGTCGACTAGAACGTTCAAGACGAGAGATGCTGAACCAGTGATGAAACTCTAAGTCATATGTTCTCTCTAGGCTGGAGTTTCATACTGTAGATATATGGTTCAAAGAACCAACAAGTTGATACATTAGACACATGAGAAACACTTGGGTATCTTCATTGTGTAGACCTTGCGCCACACAGTGGCTTCATCAGTTCAATCCAAAGAAGAATAGTGAAGATTAAAAGGAGTTTGAGGTAATCAGTCCCTCAGCCTGGAGTCTACGTAATCAGTCCATCAATCAAGAGTGATGCACATATAAATTGGACTGAAATCGAAAACTGAAGTAACAGTCTGGTTGATCAGGGCTGGCTGTGGTTTCCACTGACCCCTAAAACACCTTCCGAGCAGCATTCAGTTAACTTATTCACCCTCACCTTCCTCCTCCGCCTCTTCTGCATCTTCACCATCCTCTGCCTCTTCTGCATCTTCACCATCCTCCGCCTCTTCTGCATCTTCACCATCCTCCGCCTCTTCTGCATCTTCACCATCCTCCGCCTCTTCTGCATCTTCACCATCCTCCGCGTCTTCTGCATCTTCACCATCCTCCGCCTCTTCTGCATCTTCACCATCCTCCGCGTCCTCAGCATCTTCACCATCCTCCGCCTCTTCTGCATCTTCACCATCCTCCGCGTCCTCAGCATCTTCACCATCCTCCGCCTCTTCTGCATCTTCACCATCCTCCGCGTCCTCAGCATCTTCACCATCCTCCGCCTCTTCTGCATCTTCACCATCCTCCGCGTCCTCAGCATCTTCACCATCCTCCGCGTCCTCAGCATCTTCACCATCCTCCGCGTCCTCAGCATCTTCACCATCCTCCGCGTCCTCAGCATCTTCACCATCCTCAGCGTCCTCAGCATCTTCACCATCCTCCGCGTCCTCAGCATCTTCACCATCCTCCGCGTCCTCAGCATCTTCACCATCCTCCGCGTCCTCAGCATCTTCACCATCCTCCGCGTCCTCAGCATCTTCACCATCCTCCGCCTCTTCTGCATCTTCACCATCCTCCGCGTCCTCAGCATCTTCACCATCCTCCGCGTCCTCAGCATCTTCACCATCCTCCGCGTCCTCAGCATCTTCACCATCCTCCGCCTCTTCTGCATCTTCACCATCCTCCGCGTCCTCAGCATCTTCACCATCCTCCGCGTCCTCAGCATCTTCACCATCCTCCGCGTCCTCAGCATCTTCACCATCCTCCGCGTCCTCAGCATCTTCACCATCCTCCGCGTCCTCAGCATCTTCACCATCCTCCGCCTCTTCTGCATCTTCACCATCCTCCGCGTCCTCAGCATCTTCACCATCCTCCGCGTCCTCAGCATCTTCACCATCCTCCGCGTCCTCAGCATCTTCACCATCCTCCTCGTCCTCAGCATCTTCACCATCCTCCGCGTCCTCAGCATCTTCACCATCCTCCGCGTCCTCAGCATCTTCACCATCCTCCGCGTCCTCAGCATCTTCACCATCCTCCGCGTCCTCAGCATCTTCACCATCCTCCGCGTCCTCAGCATCTTCACCATCCTCCGCGTCCTCAGCATCTTCACCATCCTCCGCGTCCTCTGCATCTTCACCATCCTCCGCCTCAGCATCTTCACCATCCTCCGCGTCCTCAGCATCTTCACCATCCTCCGCGTCTTCAGCATCTTCACCATCCTCCGCGTCCTCAGCATCTTCACCATCCTCCGCGTCCTCAGCATCTTCACCATCCTCCGCGTCCTCAGCATCTTCACCATCCTCCGCCTCTTCTGCATCTCTTCCTCCTCCTTCTTCTTGTTAATTATGCAGTTTTTAATTTTTCTTACTGTCTTGAGTCGTGGAGGGTGGTAGGTGTTGCTTCCTTCACTCCCCCTCCCAACCCTTCCCCACACTTCACCTTCATCACATTCCTTACCTTACTTCACACTCCACCTCCCTCCCCTCCCTTACACCTTCCCCCCTCCCTTACACCTTCCCCCCTCTCATATCATTTCTCCTCCCCCACAATTTCCCCCTTTTCCTCACAACCTCTCCCCTCCATCACGTTCCACCTTCCCTCCCTCACACTCTCTCCCTTCCCATTCCCAGCACACTTTTCCCTTACCTCACAATCCTCACCTCTCTCATATTCCTCTCCACCCCTCCCTCTCTCTCCTCACCCTCTCCTCCTCTCACCCACCCACCCCTCTCTCCTCTCCCTACCCTCCTCCTCCCCGATCCCTCTCTCCTCCCCAACCCCTCCACCCCACACTCTTCCCGCTCCCCTCCCTCACTCTCCCCTCCCCTCCATCTCCCACACCCTTCCCCCTCCCTCACATGCAATAAAACTCAGTACACAATCATAAATTCTGGTCTAAAAAATTTATGAAGATGTAAGAGAAAAAGCTTCTAGTGTAGCGGCGTGACCTGTGACCTGGCCTGGTGACCTTGACCTGGCCTGGCGACCTTAACCTGTGACCCCGATCTGGCCTCGTGACTTTGACCTGTGACCTTGATCTGGCCTCGTGACCTTGACCTGTGACCTTGATCTGGCCTCGTGACCTTGACCTGTGACCTTGATCTGGCCTCGTGACCTTCACTTGTGGCTTCGACCTGTGACCTTGATCTGGCCTAGTGACCTGTAAGTTGGCTTCTATGGCCTCGCTACTTTTGCACAGAGAGAGAGAGAGAGAGAGAGAGAGAGAGAGAGAGAGAGAGAGAGAGAGAGAGATAGAGCAGAGCCTTCAACACAGGAGGGATGTGGGTGGCCTTACTGTTATGTACAAGACCAACATTGTCAAAGTACCACACTTGGCTCCACGTCGAGGACAGCGTGAAACAAACTTCTATACCACAAGACGGGCAGAAAGCAGCAACTTCACTCTGGCTGTACCTTCTCCAGAACATCACTTCATCTGAGATCATTTATCCCCAGGATGACTCGAGTATGGAACACATTCGTACAGCAAAATGATGTCAGCGAGATAAAGTCAGTTGATCAAATGAAAATGCTGGCCCACAGATGGCTCCAACTTCATCCTGTTCCCTACTTGTATGTCTTATAACAAAAGTTATTTCAAATGAGCTGATGTAGGTAACAGCTCTTAGCTTGCCAATAAAGTTAAGAATCCTTAACCTGTAAATAGCTTGCCAATAAAGCCAGGGATCCTTAACCTTGTCAAACCCTGTGTTAAAAAAAAGACAGAGGGAGAGAGAGAGAGAGAGAGAGAGAGAGAGAGAGAGAGAGAGAGAGAGAGAGAGAGAGAGAGAGAGAGAGAGAGAGAGAGAGAGAGAGAGAGAGAGAGTAAGTGAAACCAGGTATTACTTTACCTTAGAGTGTGTTAACTAGGTTAGAGACGAGACCTTACTACCGGCCACCAGGTCAACCAGACTGTTACTGCTGGTCACCTGGTCAACCAGACTGTTACTGCTGGTTACTTGGTCGACCAGACTGTTACTGCTGGCCACCTGGTGCTATTGAGGTGTTATATAATAATGTATTTTACCCCCTGTCACTCACCAGTACTGTGACGGAAGGTCTAGTCATTTCCCAATACGGTGACGGGAGGTCTAGTCACTTCCCAGTACTGTGACGGGAGGTCTAGTCGCTCACCAGCACTGTGACGGGAGAACTAGTCACCAGTATGGTGATGGGAGGTCTAGTCACCAGTACTGTGATGGGAGGTGTAGTCACCAGTACTGTGACGGGAGGTCTAGTCACTTTCCAGAACGGTGACGGGAGGTCTAGTCACTTTCCAGAACGGTGGCGGGAGGTCTAGTCACTTTCCAGAAAGTTGACGGGAGGTCTAGTCACTTTCCAGAACGGTGACGGGAGGTCTAGTCGCTTTCCAGAACGGTGACGGGAGGTCTAGTCACTTTCCAGAACGGTGACAGGAGGTTTAGTCAGTCACCAGTACTTCGACGGGAGGTCTAGTCACCCCCCTTCCTCGTCAGTTCGGTGACAGAGGGGTGTAGTCAGCATGAAACAGTCACTCTGACCTGGCTCTCACAGTAGGTGAGTGTTGCCAGCGCCCAGGGCAGCTAGCGGGGCTTCTGGTACTTATAACTTGTACAGCCTCTGGTAAGGAACATACGTCTGTTATTCAAAGATTTAACGTACATCACACATGACCACTTTCCTGCGTGTCATGTTAAGCAGTGCCAGCCAGGATGTATGTGTACCATCATGGTAAGAAGTGCCTAGGAATGACGGCACTGGCAGCCAGGATGTGTGTGTACCATCATGGTAAGAAGTGCCTAGGAATGACGGCACTCGCAGTCAGGATGTGTGTGTACCATCATGGTAAGAAGTTCCCAGGAATGACGGCACTGGCAGTCAGGATGTGTGTGTACCATCATGGTAAGAAGTGCCAAGAAATGACGGCACTGGCAGCCAGGATGTGTGTGTACCATCATGGTAAGAAGTGCCAAGAAATGACGGCACTGGCAGTCAGGATGTGTGTACCATCACTGTAAGAAGTTCCCAGGAATGACTCACGAAATTGCAATGACACAATTGCAAACAAACCATACCACGGGCGGGGTTAGAACCCGCGATCAGTCTTAAAATTCCAGACCGACGCGTTAGCCACCGGGCCAGCGAGCCTAGTAATGACGACACTGGTAGCAGATGATCCCTTTAATATAATTAATACAACGTTTCGCTCAAGACTGGGCTTTCTTCCCACCTTAAGATTAAGCCACATGTGCAACAGTTGGGTATCTTTATTGACAGAACGTTTCGGCTACAAAGTAGGCTTCTTCAGTCAAATACAAAGGGAGCAGTAGAAATGAAATAAAGATGATGTAATCAGTCCATCAACCTTGGAGAAAAAGGTATTTGAGGTGGTCAGTCCCTCAGTCTAGAGAAGACGTCAGGTGAAGTATGAGAACGAAGTCTTAAATACTATCGAAGGTGAAGTGGAAGACTTCGAAAACGCTGTAGAGGACAGGATCCACTAGCGAGAGAACGAAAGAAAAGGAGAAAGTTGGGGAAGAAGTGGACGGGGGGGGGGAGGGAAGATCGAGAGAATTACATGTGATATAGACAACGTGGCACTGTTGTGAAAACAGTCAAATGGATGACTGTTGATGGAGCCTTGAACGGTTGAAATATAACATAGTTTTGTGAGTGTCGAGCGGTGGCTGCTGTTGTGTGTTCGCGCACCACAACTGTTCTATCCTCTTGTATCTTATATCTATAATTTTATCGATGTAACGCAGTTAACCCAAATCAACCCAACCCAAACCTAACCTAAACTAGCCCAACCTACCCTAAGCTAACTTAGAAATGGGCTGCAGAGCCTATATGAAAGTGACATAGTTATAAGGAAGATGGTTTGTTCCTGTTGATCAGCTGTTCAGCCAGAAACTGCTGCTGTACAAGGCCTCTGTCAAGGTTTTCTGCTAAGAAAACTGTACTACTATTAGTACTGTACTACTGTTACCATTGTACTGTTACTACCGTACTACTGCTACTACTTGAAATATAAACATCGTTCATGCAGAAGGGGAATTACACCACAATGGTTCCCAAAGGGAACAAGAGTCCCAGCAGAGGAGGCAGCATCTTGCGTCGCATGAAAGGCACAGGACCAATGAGTACACTGAATACACCGTACAACTTCTTGAGTACGGGAAGACATGGACAGTGGTTGTGCACTAAGGTTGCACTCAGGGAGGTGGTGTTAATATGCACGCACCTGACACCCACTCAGCCTTCACTAAAGTGCTGAGTGAAGCTTGCACTCCACGCCGCCTCAAATGCGGTAACTGTCTTCAACAAGCGTGTGATTACTAGTTTTAAATCTGCCCCCTTAATTGAGGTGTATATTTGGACGAGGCTGCTGCTTCTGTTGCTGTTGTTGCTGCTGTTGTTGGCTGCTGCCGTTGCTTCTGTTCCTCTTACTACTGCTGCTGCTGTTCTTGTTATTGCTCTTATTTCTGCTGCTGTTGTTGTTGCACTTACTGCTATTGTTCCTCTTATTGCTGCTGTTGTTATTGTTGCTGCTGCTGCTTCTGCTGCTGTTTCTGTAGTTATGGCTGTTGTTCTGTTCTTGGTGTCATTATTGTTGTTGTTGATGCAGTGGCAGCTGCTTCTGCTGCTGCTGCTGCTGCCCCTGAGGGCGGAAAGGCAGGTTATGCAGATTAAGGGGCGGGGAGGGAAAGAGGGAATTAACGAGAAGGGGCACTATAATGTTTAACGTGGCTATGTTACTCACCATTAACAAGGCAGTGAGAGGTCACCTATACTCCCACCATATATTCCTGCGTGATTAAAATACCCCCTCCCTCACTGCCCTTCTCCCCTCCACCAGTACCCCTACCATCACCACCACTACTGCTCACCACCACTCCCACCATCTATCCGCTCTCAACACAACTACTAAAACTAACACTTAAGGCAGTGGAGGCAAACGCCATACACAGATTCAAGAGTAGATATGACTGGGGAGGCCAGAAAACAGTAGAGTTGGTGAATAAGTGTCAACAAACCGAAACTTCGTTATAGTAAGGACTTACACTATTTTATATGTCTTCTCACTGGGTTGGAGAGGCTGGCCCAGGAGCTCTAAATCAACCCCCCGCAAAACAAATGAGTCAGTATAATACTAGGGAACAGAAGGAAAATGTAAGGGATCTAAGAGTAACCATGTAAGATCAGTGTTAAAGTTATTACAGTATCAGTGCTCCTTTCACGTCAAATGCAGTGTTTGTAGCTTTCACAGAGACAGAGACCCACCTCAGTGACCACTGTGGCCATGAAATATGGATACCTAGCTACAACTTGTTTAAATGCGACTAATAAGGCAGTCCACAAGGCAGGGGGTGAGGTCGGTGTGTATGTTAAGTTAGTAAGTTGCACTCAATTACTTAAAGTAACATCTCAAATGATTTAAGCCAAGTTTTTGGCAGTGATAACTTAAAATCAAATTTAGCTGTTATTATATATAAAGAATCAGATACAACTTCCCGGTTGTTTAAAGATCAGCAAAGTGAGAACTTACACACTATCTTGAAAAATATCAACCCCGGCCACAAACATCACGTCGCCTGGGTTCCAGAAGATTCCTCAAGAACAAAATAAAAAAAATATTATTAAAACTATGTGACAAATTTGCGTTAAGTCAGCAAATATTGGCAGCTACCAAGTTACAAGATAAACATATTTAACCTTACAATATAATGAGTATCTGGTAGGTAACAAACACATGTAAAACAACAACTCACCCCACAACCTAACTGATGCTGAGACCAGCATCCACACTGCTCTTAAGCAACTAAACACAGTCATGAGTGAACATTAAAATGGTATAAAATACCGACAGGTTGTTAGGTAAGACACATATGCAACAGTTAGGTATCTTTATTTCGAAACGTTTCGCCTACACAGTAGGCTTCTTCAGTCGAGTACAGAAAAGTTGATAGAAACAGAAGAGACTTGAAGACGATGTAATCAGTCCATCACCCTTGAAGTTTTGAGGTGGTCAGTCCCTCAGTCTGGAGAAGAGTACTGTTCCATAGTCTGGAGCAATACTCTTCTCCAGACTGAGGGTGATGGACTGATTACATCGTCTTCAAGTCTCTTCTGCTTCTATCAACTTTTCTGTACTCGACTGAAGAAGCCTACTGTGTAGGCGAAACGTTTCGAAATAAAGATACCTAACTGTTGCATATGTGTCTTACCTAATAAACACAGTCATCATCACCTCTGATATACCTTTGTAGGCTTTCGAAAGCTTCCCTACTCTCGCAGCCCGGCCCTGGGCCAGACTTGTGTAGCGTTTGCCAGATAACCCAGGCTGTTACTGCTGGCGGCCTGCTGACCCACATAATCATCACAACCTGACTGATCTGACATTTGGCGGAATTATATTTGTCCAGTTTCCTCTTGAAAGCTTCTGTACTTGTTCCGGCTATGCTTCTGATATTTTGTGATAGTATATACAACAGGACGGGACAACGGATGTTGATACAATGTTCTCTTACTGTGCACACATTAACTGGGAATAAATAAATCATGACCTTAATGAAATATGCTGGGAAGACAAAGTGAGTGACATGGATTTAAACCAGTATGTGTCTCGAGAGGATAAGCTCAATGGCACTTAGAAGCAATGACAAAGAATCACAAAACGTCTTAAAGGTTCTAGACTTTCTCAAGAACAAACAAATACATGTACTGGTTAGAGAAGTGGGAAACGGTGACCTACGACTGATTGCATCACAGTTCAGGAGAAACAGGGAAAAACGTTAATGAAACTGAAAACCCAAAATATTTTTCCTAATATATAAAATCCAGAGTATAAACGCCAGGTACTGCCCGGTCTTTGTTCAAATGAGACCGAACTGACACTGGTGACAGCAAAGAAATGAGTAAAAAAACTGGTCACAATGTGTCTGTGTTCAGTAAGTTTTTAATCAGATTACAGA
Organism: Cherax quadricarinatus; assembly: GCF_038502225.1. Taxonomy (NCBI): domain Eukaryota; kingdom Metazoa; phylum Arthropoda; class Malacostraca; order Decapoda; family Parastacidae; genus Cherax; species Cherax quadricarinatus. Next base: position 25,147,938 of record NC_091301.1, on the reverse strand, counting down.
CTAAAAATCCAAACAGATTTTTTATGAACAAGATTAAAAATTCTGCCAACATCTCCATAATTTCTGACAAGAATCCACTGCCAGGTAGTATGCCCATGCACGCTGCCCCCGGCCAACACTCCCTCTGATGTCTGTCCTATCATATCCTCTGCTACTTTGAGTTCTTTTCTTTTCAGGAGAGTTTGCTGCCATATTCTGACAGGTAGATTCATCCTTAAAAACTTGCATTTGTGGTCACAGTGGTGGCCCATAGTAACCTCCCTATGGTGCATAAATATACCTTGTTAGATGAATCTTATTGTAGTCAGCTGGTCCAGTGGTTCACGCACTGACCTGGAGTTTTACAATTCACTCGCCAGGGGTTCAAACTCCACCCGTTCCGTGGAGCAATAGTAAAGTAAATATCATAGACTTCCCGAGTGAAGGGTTCTGTTCCTCAAGCCGCAGTTCTCACTAACATTCTTTCTCATTCTCATATCTGATATGGAGACAAATCATAGCACTGTATCGTTCCTTGCAGACGAGTGAGCGTGGAGTGGGCTTCAGGTGGACCTGGGGAGCCAGGAGTGGGCGTGGGGAGCAAGGAGTGAGCGTGGGGAGCCAGGAGTGGGCGTGGGGAGCCAAGGGAGGGCTGGAGTCTGGCACTTAATGTAACAAGTGCCAAGAGAGCTGTACCGAAGCGCGAGTTGCATAGGTGAGGAGGTAATCAGGCATCCTCCCTCCCTCCCTTTCTTCCTTCCTTTCTTCTCTCCCTGCTTCCTTCCTGTCTTCCCTCCCTTTCTCCCTTCCTTTATTCTCTCCCTGCTTCCTTCCTACCTTCCCTCCCTACCTCCCTTCCTTTCTTCTCTCAGTGTTTCCTTCCTTCCCTCTCTCTCTTCCTCAACATACTTGAACCACTAAATAGAGAGGGAGATGAATGTAACGATGCCGTACGAAGTTACTTTTAAAGATCACACCAGTGATGCTGAAGGGTGTTGCATATGAGGATCACAACAGTGTTACTATCACAATTACAGGGAAAAGAATAAGTTGTATGACTAGAACTTCTGAAACAAAAATAGCTAAGCCACTGACGGTGCTCCTCAAGACTCTCGTGCTCTCTTGACAGGAATACTCATTCATATTTGCACTTACATTTAACACAGGTGAAACTAGAGAATGTAGTTTTCGATCTGAAAGTAACACAGGTCCTCTGAGAGTGACACACAGGTCCTCTGAGTGACATACAGGTCCTCTGAGAGTGACACACAGGTCCTCTGAGTGACACACAGGTCCTCTGAGAGTAACACAGGTCCTCTGAGAGTGACACACAGGTTCTTTCAGCGAAAGATCTCCTTTATTTGTTTTAGCTTTCTCAGCGGAACATATTTCATACAGACTCTGCAAGTTTGTGTGTTCAGTTTCTCCATGTACTGGTGTGGGTTTGTGTGTTCAGTTTCTCCATGTACTGGTGTGGGTTTGTGTGTTCAGTTTCTCCATGTACTGGTGTGGGTTTGTGTGTTCAGTTTCTCCATGTACTGGTGTGGGTTTGTGTGTTCAGCTTCTCCATGTACTGGTATGGGTTTGTGTTCAGCTTCTCAATGTACTGGTGTGAGTTTGTGTGTTCAGCTTCTCCATGTACTGGTGTGGGTTTGTGTTCAGCTTCTCAATGTACTGGTGTGGGTTTGTGTGTTCAGCTTCTCCATGTACTGGTGTGGGTTTGTGTGCTCAGCTTCTCCATGTACTGGTATGGGTTTGTGTTCAGCTTCTCAATGTACTGGTGTGGGTTTGTGTGTTCAGCTTCTCCATGTACTGGTGTGGGTTTGTGTTCAGCTTCTCCATGTACTGGTGTGGGTTTAGGTTCGTCGGGACGTCTGGTAGTTATTTATAAATTTGGTCTCAATCAATCTGCATGTTGCTGAAGTTATACTTGCTATTAATCCTGACTGTTTCTAGAAATCTTTGCAAGCTCTTAAATGCTTGTCTATGCTTCTACGAGGTTGTGAAGTCAAATTAGCTCATCACTGTTTCTGAAGATCAGATTCAGAATGTTTTCGTATCCCCGGCACACTACACCTTATGTACAGTATCCCCTCCTCTTCCCCGCGGCCCCTTACATAGTGAATGCTGTGCCACACATTGATGCTATGCCATACACCGGTGCCACCATCCCCCACTCGCTGCCCCCACACAATGAATGAGAACTGTGCCACGTACTAGCACCCCCTATAATCCCCCCAAACGCGCTAAGTGAGTGGTAGTGGAGGAGAATATGAAGCAGCGGATGGAGGCAGTGTTAGCAGGGGTAGTGGCAGGCAAGGCAGCCACTGGGGACCAATAATTCACCAAAGAGCTACTCTCCTCTTCCCCCTTCTTCCTCCCTTTCCATCCTTCCCTCCAACCATCCCTGGCGTAGTGTACATCATCAGCTGCATGATGACCTGTCAAACTCCATTCTCATCTCACCAACACCACGTGACTACTGTCTACTGCACACGAACGATTCTGTCAACTGATCACACTACCCCCACACCCACTGCCCCCAACACACCCACTGCCCCCATTACATCCGCTATCATCACACAATCATCATCTGCCACTTAACCACCTTCACCAAACACTAACGATCAACTACCACTCGACCAAACAACATCCAACAGCCTGCCACTGTTAGAACTCCCGCAATAATATGACCAATTTAAGCACTAAATCCTAAATGATCATAAAACACTACAAATTAGTATGTGCAAGAGTAGGAATGTGCGAAGGGAAAAAGTGACTGATAAGCAAGGATGTGCGAGGGTAGGATGTGCGAGGGTAGGATGTGCGAGAGTAGGATGTGCGAGGGTAGGATGTGCGAGGGTAGGATGTGCGAGGGTAGGATGTGCGAGGGTAGGGTGTGCGAGGGTAGGATGTGCGAGGGTAGGATGTGCGAGGGTAGGATGTGCGAGGGTAGGATGTGCGAGGGTAGGATGTGCGAGGGTAGGATGTGCGAGGGTAGGATGTGCGAGGGTAGGATGTGCGAGTGTAGGGTGTGCGAGGGTAGGATGTGCGAGGGTAGGATGTGCGAGGGTAGGATGTGCGCGGGTAGGGTGTGCGAGGGTAGGGTGTGCGAGGGTAGGATGTGCGAGGGTAGAATGTGCGAGGGTAGGGTGTGCGAGGGTAGGATGTGCGAGGGTAGGTTGTGCGAGGGTAGGGTGTGCGAGGGTAGGATGTGCGAGGGTAGGATGTGCGAGGGTAGGATGTGCGAGGGTAGGATGTGCGAGGGTAGGATGTGCGAGGGTAGGGTGTGCGAGGGTAGGGTGTGCGAGGGTAGGATGTGCGAGGGTAGGATGTGCGAGGGTAGGATGTGCGAGGGTAGGATGTGCGAGGGTAGGGTGTGCGAGGGTAGGGTGTGCGAGGGTAGGATGTGCGAGGGTAGGATGTGCGAGGGTAGGATGTGCGAGGGTAGGATGTGCGAGGGTAGGGTGTGCGAGGGTAGGGTGTGCGAGGGTAGGATGTGCGAGGGTAGGATGTGCGAGGGTAGGATGTGCGAGGGTAGGGTGTGCGAGGGTAGGGTGTGCGAGGGTAGGATGTGCGAGGGTAGGATGTGCGAGGGTAGGATGTGCGAGGGTAGGATGTGCGAGGGTAGGGTGTGCGAGGGTAGGGTCGGGGGTAGTGGAAGAGTAAAAATTTACATCAAAGTTGGTGTAGTAAGTTAATTTCTGTTAAAAAGTCAGTTAGAGTGAGTGTGTTGCGGCAGCAGTGATGCTGAACGAAAGTGTTGCGTGCTGATGGACAGAACAATCTATTTAAGATATGGTAGACTGACAGTGCGACCTGACATTCTACTAACAGAGGTGCCTGATATGTCTCCACATGGTATCCGTGAGTGAGTCCCATGTGTCCGATATGTAAGTAAGAGAATGTAGTCTCTGGAACATACGACAGCAAGGGGCAGAACCTTGATGTTGTTTGACACATAACTTGTTATAATCCAACTGTGATCAACGTTGTCACCGTTTGAGGAGTTGCTGATAAATCACTGAAAAATAGTCCGAGATATAAATACCGCTGTGGACAACTGGGAGGTAAATATGGACAACTGGGAGGTAAATAACAAGGACCCCAATGGAAATAACAAGGACCTCAGTAGGAATAACAAGGACCTCAGTAGGAATAACAAGGACCCCAATGGGAATAAGTGACTTTGTCTGACTTTTTGGGTCATCCTAGGAAATCTTCACATGTGTTGCTATGTATTATATTTAATCTATGTAATTGTATTTGTCTATGTGTACCTGAATAAACTTACTTAACCCGATTAACCAAGCAAAACAGTGTGACCACACAATGCGGGGGTTAGATTGGACTAACCAGGTCAGGTCATCAACAGAGAAGCCTCGTCTGGGACCTGGTCTCGGGGCTTTGATCTTTGTAACTATCTACAGGTAACCATCTCGTCATCTGGTACACTCCATTCGCCTCTCTGAGACTGAAAAAGTACTTCTTAACATTCTTGTGACTTCTTCGTGTTTACCATCCTCCGTGTCCTCTAGTTCTCTCTTTTCTCATCTCAGTTCGTTCCTGTCCACCCTGTCTCGTCTCCTCGATATTTTCTATGCCATGATTATGCCATAATCATGGCACAGAAAATCCCAGATCTTTCTCGTTACCCAGTTTGTGTGTGCACGCGAGTGTGCGTGTGTGCACACTCCCCAGTGGGATGGTATCTGTGCACACGTGCTTCAGATCGCCCACACGTGACTTAATTTATTTTCAGGTGTATGCGCCCGTACATTATCATAATGGCACGGAGAGACAAAAACGTGCACAGGTGTGTGATGGGGAGATTATAGCAGCTGCCGGGTGGTGGGGCGGGCAGGTGTCCACTACATGACTCCACTAGCTGCAAGTGTCCACTACATGGCTCCACTAGCTGCAGGTGTCCACTGCATGGCTCCACTAGCTGCAGGTGTCCACTGCATGGCTCCACTAGCTGCAGGTGTCCACTGCATGGCTCCACTAGCTGGTGTCCACTGCATGGCTCCACTAGCTGCAGGTGTCCACTGCATGGCTCCACTAGCTGCAGGTGTCCACTGCATGGCTCCACTAGCTGGTGTCCATTGTACGGCTCCACTAGCTGCAGGTGTCCACTGTACGGCTCCACTAGCTGCAGGTGTCCACTACATGGCTCCACTAGCTGCAGGTGTCCACTGTACGGCTCCACTAGCTGCAGGTGTCCACTACATGGCTCCACTAGCTGCAGGTGTCCGCTGTACGGCTCCACTAGCTGCAGGTGTCCACTGTACGGCTCCACTAGCTGCAGGTGTCCACTGTACGGCTCCACTAGCTGCAGGTGTCCACTGTACGGCTCCACTAGCTGCAGGTGTCCACTACATGGCTCCACTAGCTGCAGGTGTCCACTGCACGGCTCCACTAGCTGCAGGTGTCCACTGCATGGCTCCACAAGCTGCAGGTGTCCACTGCATAGCTCCACTAGCTGTAGGTGTCCAGTGTACGGCTCCACTAGCTGCAGGTGTCCACTGTACGGCTCCACTAGCTGCAGGTGTCCACTGTACGGCTCCACTAGCTGCAGGTGTCCACTACATGGCTCCACAAGCTGCAGGTGTCCACTGCATAGCTCCACTAGCTGTAGGTGTCCAGTGTACGGCTCCACTAGCTGCAGGTGTCCACTGTACGGCTCCACTAGCTGCAGATGTCCACTCTACGGAGGGAGGGAGGGAGGGAGGGAGGGAGGGAGGGGAGAGGGAGGGAGGGAGGGAGGGCGGGAGAGGGAGAGAGTGAGAGAGCGTGAGAGAGAGAGAGAGAGAGAGAGAGAGAGAGAGAGAGAGAGAGAGAGAGAGAGAGAGAGGAGGGAATGAGGTAGGGATGGGGTAGAGAGAGTATAAGGAAGAGTAAACAAGAGGGGAAGAGATCAAGAGTGGCAGGCAGCATGGTGGTGCCCCCCTGGGAACTCTTGCCCCTCGCCCACCACATGACTGATGTCTCTCTCGAGTCATCACCCATTCATGGGAGGGTCATGGTTAGTCAACGCTGGCTGGCCCGGGACCACTATGTCTGCTGGGGTGGGTCTAGAAGCGGACCCACACTACGGTGTCCCCTGGGAGTGGTTCTTACTGGATTGGGTCTACTGGTGGACCAGGCTCAGGGTGTCCCCTGGGGTGTATCTTGCTTTGAGAGGCCTCTTGAGATCTGAGTATGTTGTTAGGGGTCTTTTAGATGAGTGAAACATGTCTGTAACGGTTTGGTGTCGTTATTGAAGATGTAGATGTGAGGTGATCAGTCCCTCAACTTTGTAGAAGAAAGTTTGAGGTCTACCTGGAGTCTCCTTAGGTTATTCCGAGAATTAACGCAACCGCAGCCAGGTCCCAGACCAGGCCTCCCGGTGGATGATTTGATCAACTAGGCTGCTGGTGCTAGCTGCATGAATTCCAACTTATGCATCACAGTCCACTCGTCATTGTATCCTTGCTCTTCACTGGCGGTATTTTGCACCGTCTGCCATGGGGAATGATTTGTGTAGATTTAAGAACATAAGAACATAAGAACGAAGGAACACTGCAGAAGGCCTACTGGCCCATGCGAGGCAGGTCCAAGTCTCCTACCGGCTTAAGCCAATGCACCCAACCTAGTCAGGTCAGGTCACATTGACTTAAGGAAGGAACACGGCAACCCACCTGTTAGCACAAGCTATCAGGTCTAACTCACACCCACCCACATCTACTCATGTATTTATCCAACCTATTTTTAAAGCTACACATCGTTCTGGCCTCTATAACGGTACTTGGGAGTTTGTTCCACTCATCCACAACTCTATTACCAAACCAGTACTTTCCTATATCCTTCCTGAATCTGAATTTTTCCAACTTAAAACCATTGCTGCGAGTCCTGTCTAGGCTAGATATTTTCAGCACACTATTTACATCCCCTTTATTTATTCCTGTCTTCCATTTATACACCTCAATCATATCCCCCCTAATTCTACGTCTTTCTAGAGAGTGCAGTTTCAGGGCCCTTAGTCTATCCTCATAGGGAAGGTTTCTGATACATGGGATCATCTTTGTCATCCTCCTTTGTACATTTTCCAGAGAATTTATATCCATTCTGTAATACGGTGACCAAAACTGTGCAGCATAATCTAAATGAGGCCTAACCAAGGATGTATAGAGTTGAAGAACAACCTGAGGACTCCTATTATTTATGCTTCTTGATATGAAGCCAAGGATTCTATTAGCTTTATTGCGAACACTTATGCACTGTTGTCTTGGTTTCAGATTACTGCTAACCAGAACTCCTAAATCTTTTTCGCAATCCGTAATATTAAGATCTACATTATTTAGTTTATATGTGGCATGGTTATTGTCCTGTCCAACATTTAGAACTTTGCATTTGTCTATATTAAACTGCATCTGCCACTTCTCCGACCACTGCATCAGTCTATTCAAATCTTCCTGGAGTGCTCGAATGTCCTCGTCAGAATGAATTCGACGGCCTATTTTGGTGTCATCGGCAAACTTGCCGATGTCGCTCTTTATGCCCTCATCTATGTCGTTTATGTAGATTGTGAACAGCAGGGGGCCCAACACTGACCCCTGTGGAACACCGCTCGTGACGCTTCCCCACTCTGATTTCTCCCCATTTATGCAAACTCTCTGCTGCCTATTTGTCAACCATGCCTCTATCCAGGAAAAAATTTCTCCTCCTATTCCATGTGCTTTAATTTTCCTCAATAGTCTCTGATGTGGGACCCTGTCAAAAGCCTTACTGAAGTCCATATACACAATATCATATTCATTACCATGATCTACCTCCTCAAATACCTTAGTGAAAAAAGTTAATAAATTCGTAAGGCAGGAACGCCCCTTTGTAAAACCATGCTGAGATTCGTTGATTAATTTATGCTTTTCAAGATGGCTACGAACTGCCTCGGCAATTATTGATTCCATAAATTTTCCCACTATGGAGGTTAGGCTTATTGGTCTATAGTTCGAAGCTAAGGACCTGTCACCTGTTTTGAAAATAGGTATCACATTTGCCATTTTCCACTTATCTGGCACCATGCCAGTTTGTAGTGATATGTTGAAAAGATTAGCCAAAGGTGTGCTAAGCTCCTCTTTACATTCCTTTAGAACCCTTGCATACAGTTCATCAGGGCCTGGGGATTTGTTAGGTTTTAATTTATCTATTTGCCTAAGGACCATGTCACTTGTGACCCTAATAGTGCACAGTTTATTATCGTCCTGTTCTACATAATTTATCATTACTGGAATATCGCTGGTATCCTCCTGTGTAAAAACTGAGAGGAAGTATGTGTTAAAAATTCTACACATTTCCTTATCACTGTCAGTGAGCTGACCCGAGGAACTTTTGAGTGGGCCTATCTTGTCCCTGATCTTACTTCTGTATACCTGAAAGAATCCTTTTGGGTTAGTCTTCGATTCTTTTGCAACTTTAACCTCATAATCTCTTTTTGCTTTTCTAATTCCCTTTTTTATTTCTCTCTTTAACTGAATATATCGATTTCTTAATTGCCCCTCTCCTCTTTTGATTTGCCTATATATGCCTCTCTTTTGACCAATCAGATATTTTAATCTATTGTTCATCCATTTAGGATCATTTTTGTTTGATCTGATTTCCCTATTTGGAACATAATTTGACTGAGCAGCTAGAACTATGCCCTGGAAAGCATCATATCGGCAACCATCACCACCTACCTGACCCTTAGTCAGGTCATTCCAGTTCAGCCCACCTAAGTAATTTTTCAGTCCTATGAAATCAGCCAAGCGAAAGTCAGGGACGGAGACTTGATTGCCATTATTAGGGGAATTCCATGATATATTAAAACTGAGTGATTTGTGATCACTCTCCCCAAGCTCATCATTAACCTCAAGATTATTAATTAGTGTTTCCCTACTGGCAAGAACCAAGTCAAGGAGGTTATTTCCCCTAGTTGGCTCTGTCACAAACTGTTTTAAAAAACAATCCTGGATCGTATCAAGAAAGTCACCCGACTCTAAATTTCCTGTCAAATTGCTCCAGTCAATCTGTCTATAGTTGAAATCTCCCATTAGCACAACATTTTCGTATGTAGATGCCTTACGAATTTCGTCCCATAGAAGTTTACTGCACTCCCTATCAAGATTTGGGGCCCTGTAAATCACACCCAAAATTAGTTTTTCTCGGCCCTCGAGAAGCTGTAACCAAACAGATTCAGTGGCTGACGCTTCTAATTTAATATCTTGTCTAACACAACAATTTAAATTGTCTCTGACATACATCGCTACTCCACCACCTTTCCTGTTGACCCTGTCAGTGTGGAATAATTTATAGCCTTGTATGTGACATTCAGAGGGCATCTCTCTATCTTTCAGATTGAGCCAGGTCTCTGTTATAGCAATAATATCTATGTTTCCTGCACTTGCAATTAATCTTAGCTCATCTATCTTATTTCTAACACTCCTGCTATTAGTATAGTAAACCTTAAGGGAGCTAGTCCCTTGCTGCCCTCTGCTGTCCCCCTTTGTTTGCTGACCTGTTCTATTGTCTTTATTTATAACTTCATGCTGAATGCCTTTTATACATTTACTGTTTCCAACCCTAGTGTTGCAACCTGCTTGTTTCCCACACACACCCATACCTCTATCTTCCATCAGTTTAAAATCATAGGCATTTCACCAATGGCCTTCTCAATCGAGTCTGCAAGTGCTACCACCCCTGCCCCAGAGAGATGTACCCCATCCTTGCATACATATCATGTTTGCCATAAAAGTTGTTCCAGTTGTCAATGAATGGGATTGCAAGTTCCTTGCAGTATCTGTCCAGCCAGCAATTTACACCAATTGCCCTAGACAACCATTCATTTCCTACTCCCCTTCTAGGCAAGATGCTACATATGATTGGGATCCCTCCCTTAGACTTAATGAAATCTATAGCTGACCTGTACTTATCTAGCAGCTCTTCTCTCCTACCCTTCCCAATATCATTTCCACCAGCACTGAGACAGATAATGGGCTTGTTCCCATTACCTGACATGATATTATCCAGCCTGTTGACAATGTCCCCAACACCAGCTCCAGGGAAGCACACTCTATCTCTCATCTTCTTATTCCTATTACAAAAAGCACGGTCAATATATCTTACCTGAGAGTCACCAACCACAAGAATGCGCTTACCTTCATTAGCAGGGGCAGTAGTACCCTTACCTTCACTGGCCACTGAAGTACATTCATCCTGGAGAACAGAGAAGCGATTTCCTACCTTCAGATCTTCACTCTTAACTTTCCTTATTCTGATGCGCCTCCCATTACTGTGAACAACTCGCCACTTGTAGCAGGTGCTGGGCTGCACCTCACTGCTGGTAGCCGTTGCTACCTCCCCAACTACAGCCTCCTTACAGCGAGAGACAGACTGCACCTCACTGCTAGAAGTCTCATTCCCCACAACTCCAGCCACCTCACACTCTCTCCCAGACCCATTGAGGTGGACCTTCAGCCTCCTAATCTCCTCCTGGAGAAGCAAGACCTCCTCCTTCAACTCTCCAACCTCAGTTTTTAAAACACTGCAGAAGCAAGCCATGCTTTGTAACCGTCCACGCTAATCCCCAAAGCAGCTCAGTGTCTGTGACCTCACGTGACGACTGACCACTGACGACTCCAACTGACCACTGACGACTGAGATTTGGGACCATCCAGCATTTTCCAGGTATAGATTATAATGTACTTTTCTTGTCTACATTCCAAGGAGTACAGATCGAATGACTTTAAATGTTCCCAGTAATTTAGGTGGTTAACTGATTCTGTGCAAGCAATGAAGGTTCTCTGCACATTCTCCAGGAACGCAGTTTCGCCTACCTTAAAGGGAGTTCTTAAGAGTGCAACAGTACTATACCAGAGAGAACAAGTGACTTGAAGAGTGTCATCACTGGCTTGGCATCCCTTGTTTTGAAGGTTCTAATTATCCAGCCATTCATTGTCCTTGCGGTTGTGTTAGTGACACTACTGTAATCCTTGAAGGTGAGATCTGACAGTCATTTCCAGGTTCCTAACATTAGTCTTAACTGATTCACGTTTGTTTTATACTCCGTTCTAGTCTTTATTTCCCCAGTCTTTCACTATCTGAGTAACTAAAACTTGTTCTCACTGACCATATTGTCAGTGGCCCACTGGAAGACTTTGTTTATATCAGCTTGGAGGATTGCTTAGTGCTCACTGGATGCCACTCGTAAAGATTCTAGTATCATCTGCAAAGGATATGATCCTGTGAATTATGTCTGTCAGATACGAAAATGAGAAACAAAACAGAGGCAAGTACTGTGCTTTGGGGTACGAGCTTTTCACTGTGACAGACTTCTGTTTCACTCTGTTCACTATTACACTTCCATCTGCCCACTTTTCCAGTTATTCCTTTTGTACGCATTTTGTATGCTATTATACAATTATTACGTTTATCAAAGGCGTGCAAGACCATGTCATAATGATCTTGTAGTTGCAAGAGGCAGAAGTGACCTGCTCTAAAACCATGGTGACTCATGTGGTTTATGATCTCGTTTCTTAATTTTTTTCCACAGTTTTATAATGGGGGATGTCAGTGCTTCGGTCTATAGTTCTTTGTCATTGCATTGTGGAGTGGGGTTATATCCATGTTTTTAGCTGCTGTGGGATGACCCCCGTATCTAGGCTTCCTCTCAGTAAGATATTTAAGTTGTTGATGAAGATGGAGTTCCACGTATGGGTCTAGGGCAGAGTACATGGGCATGCTGTCAGAGTCAGGTGGGGTTAGAGTTAGGGAATTTTTGAGATGTTGACAAGTTTCAAGTCTCGTTCATGAAGAATTCATTCGGATTAATGACTCATGTTGAGATTTCAGTATTTCACTCATTTCCTTGCTGCCGTCAGTGTAAGATCCATCTTCTTTCAGCAAGTACCCAATAGTGGATATGGTTTTTGCCCTGGATTTTCGATATAAAGTGGTCAGTCTTTCAACCCTAGGGTGTTCAGCTTCTTAGCTTTGGCGCTGGAAACACACCAAGGCTGACCACCCCAGAGTTAGGTGAGATTGAGAAACTGGTCACCCAATTTCTACATTTCCACCACTTCTGTTGTCTCGGTAATTTAGCTGAAGAAGTCTGCTGAGGAAGGCGAAACGTCTCGTAAAAAATACTACTAAGGTGTTTCACATGGGTCTTCCTCATCTGCTTGTCGGTACTGTGTACCATTGTTATAATGATAAAGCTACACTGTGGTAACCAGCAAGATGTGGTAAGATCTCGTGGTGAGGTCCAGTGGTGAGGTCCAGTGGTAAGATCCAGTGGTGAGATCTAGTGGTGAGGTCCAGTGGTAAGATCCAGTGGTGAGGTCTAGTGGTAAGATCTAGTGGTGAGGTCCAGTGGTAAGATCCAGTGGTGAGGTCCAGTGGTAAGATCTAGTGGTGAGATCCAGTGGTGAGGTCCAGTGGTAAGATCTAGTGGTGAGGTCCAGTGGTAAGATCCAGTGGTGAGGTCCAGTGGTAAGATCCAGTGGTGAGGTCCAGTGGTAAGATCTAGTGGTGAGGTCCAGTGGTAAGATCCAGTGGTAAGATCTAGTGGTGAGGTCCAGTGGTAAGATCCAGTGGTGAGGTCCAGTGGTAAGATCTAGTGGTGAGGTCCAGTGGTAAGATCCAGTGGTGAGGTCTAGTGGTAAGATCTAGTGGTGAGGTCCAGTGGTAAGATCCAGTGGTGAGGTCCAGTGGTAAGATCCAGTGGTGAGGTCCAGTGGTAAGGTCCATTGGTAAGATCTAGCGGTGAGGTCCAGTGGTAAGGCCCAGTGGTGAGGTCCAGTGGTAAGATCTAGTGGTGAGGTCCAGTGGTAAGATCTAATGGTGAGATCCAGTGGTAAGATCTGGTGGTAAGATCTAGTGGTAAGGTCCAGTAGTAAGATCTAGTGGTGAGGTCCAGTGGTAAGATCCAGTGGTGAGGTCCAGTGGTAAGATCCAGTGGTGAGGTCCAGTGGTAAGATCTAGTGGTGAGATCCAGTGGTAAGATCCAGTGGTGAGGTCCAGTGGTAAGATCTAATGGTGAGGTCCAGTGGTAAGATCCAGTGGTGAGGTCCAGTGGTAAGGTACAATGGTGAGGTCCAGCGGTAAGGTACAGTGGTAAGGTCCAGTGGCAAGGTTCAGTGGTAAGGTCCAATGGTGAGGTCCAGTGGTGAGGTCCAGTGGTGAGGGTTACCTTGTATTTCTGAAGGTTCACTTGCCTACTACAACTTGACATTCACTCAACCACCACCACCACCACCACCACCATCATCACCACCAACACCACCACCACCATCATCACCACCAACACCACCAACACCACCACCACCATCATCACCACCAACACCACCACTCATTCTCCTACTAGTGCAGTGTACAGTGATGGTTCTAAATCCCCTGATGATGTTGGTTATGCCATGTTGTTTCCTGAATGATTAATTCCTGGTCATTTACTAGACTCAGCAATTGTTTTCAAAGCAGACTGTTTGCAATTCTGTGCTGACACACCGTCGGTGTCCGCCTCGTAGATCGTAGTTGTTTCGGACTCCCAGATAAAGGCCTGAGCTTGCTACCATCTGCAGCTCATAAGACTGCCATCCCCACGAGCCCCTTTGAGGCGGGGTAGATGGCAGACCAGAGGCCTAGCTTCTCCCTACGAGCCCCGTGAGGGCGGGGAATGTGGCTAGGCCTAGGGACACTTGGTCCCAAAGATGAGGAGGTACTTGTACCTCCTCCCATGGGGGACTTTAGTCTCGAGACACTCCCCAGATAGGGAGCCAAGGCCGGGTCACCACTACTTGGAAAAGACCCGGGCCGGGAGAATACCGGCGAATAATAATAAAAAAAAAAAACTCCCAGACAGCATTACCAACTGTCCCGAAATTCGACTTCCCTCATCTCATCGTACTTTATATACAGGGTGACCCAAAAGTTTGGACACATAGGCGAAATAGCATTTTTATAATAATTATACAATGCTTTTAATAAATAACATCGTCAACATGTCTATCATTGACAATACAAAGTTCAACGCGGTTTGTAAGATCCACATGAACACGATGCAGTAAAAAACAAAATATTAGTAATATTTCCTGTGTGTCCAGACTTTTGGGTCACCCTTCCCTCAAGGGAAGTTTCTTGATGGTGGTGAGGGGCTCTTGATCTAGGGAATTGGATCTGTGCTCCAGTTTCTTGAATTAACCCTGAACACCTTCCATTATCCCCCCCCCCCAGGCGCTGTATAATTCTACGGGTTTCGCGCTTCCTCATGATTGTAATAATAATTTGGGTCACCCTGTACAACTTTGGTTATGTCGCATTTCTCATGAATAAAAAGCCGTTGTTTTTTGTTGGGTCTCTGGCCTGGTCACAGACCGGGCCGCGGGGGCGTTGACCCCCGGAACTCTCTCTAGGTAAACTCCAGGTAAACACGTTGATGTTCGTGGCAACGAACAAGCAGACTCTGCCTGCCACTCATTAACACGCATGTATATTTCCTCCGTCTTTCTAATAACATGATCATTTTTCCACTATAATCTACCTTGTCCATAATTACTACCACATTTACTTTGTTTCGTAAGTTGAAGTCCATGAGCTTTCCTTAATTTAATGTATAACTTATATCTTTGAGGACATTTATGTTGCAGAGGTCTGAGCTTCGGGGTACTTACATGCCCCTTAAGGGGCATATAAGTACCCCGAGCCAGGCAAGAGACGAAAAAATCGAAACAAAAAACAAAAACGAAAAATGAGTTAAAGCAGATTGACTACACTAGGGTCATTAAGGGGCAAGTCAATTCATCTGTCTTCTAGCAAAATGTCATTTTTCTCCTATAATCTACGTTGTCCATGATTGCTTTGTCCTCAAACATTGGTTAAGTTATACCATGAATTAAGGCAAAATCCTGGACTTCATCTTACGAAAGCAGACAAAGGAAATGTGATAGTAAACATGGACAAGGTAGATTATAGTGGAACAATAATTCTGACATTAGGAAACAAGAAAACTCACGCGCCACTTACGGCTACACATAACCTTTTTAACACTAGACAAGAATACTTTAATCCCTAAAACAAAGAGTAAGGTAAAATCTCTGTATAAATATGCTGAGGGAAATACATTATCTTATGACTGGTTTATTTATACTTTCCCTTGCTCAATAAGAACCCACATGGAGGCAAAAACTAGGAAGATAAAATCGGTCTGTATATTTCGATCTTCTTCTAGGATCCTCTTCAGCAGATACTGAAGAGGATCGAAATATACAGATCAATTAATCCTCCGAGTGTCTGTCTCCATGTGGGTTATTACTGAGAATTAACAATTCTTCATTACACTTTAGTTTTCCATACTTTCCACTATATCTGATAGGGAAAGCGGGTGTCGAAAAGTCTTGGGCCCTTTACTAGGAATTAATATATTTCTCTGTATACTTCGTGAAGCCGAGCTTTCCTCATGGGCATGTTGCGATGCCTCCAGCTCTGATGAGGATTATTTCCCTGCCCAGATGTCGTACAAGTTCCTCATCTTTACACAAATAATATGCACATAGAAAAGCTTACGACGACGTTTCGGTGTGACTTGCACAATTTACAACCCACACTAATACAAAAGAGTGAGGAGGCCGGTATATTTTTTTTTCTCTTTGTCCCGTCCTTGTCCCCCCTCACCTAAATATACCGGCTCCCTCACTCTGTGTTAAGCGTGGCTTGCAAGCGGTCCAAATAGGACCGAAACGTCGTCGTAGGCTTCTTCCTCTCCTGTGTGCGGGTTATTTGTGTATTTTTCCAGTCACGGTATTGTGAGTTTTTGTTCCTCATCTTTGTTAGATATGAGAATGAGAAAGAGAACCCGGAAGAGTACTGTGCCTTGAAGAGCAGAGCTTCACACGCCAGCCTCGGACTTTATCTGTTAACCATCTATAGTTCAGCTATTCTTTTTTTTTATGTAATTTGCGAGGTATTCCATCATAATTACACTCGTCAAAAGCTTCGCAAAGTTTATCATTATTACTTCTGCATTTTGCTTATCTTCTAGCAAG
The DNA here is from genome assembly GCF_038502225.1 of Cherax quadricarinatus. Classification (NCBI taxonomy): domain Eukaryota; kingdom Metazoa; phylum Arthropoda; class Malacostraca; order Decapoda; family Parastacidae; genus Cherax; species Cherax quadricarinatus. Next base: position 25,131,904 of record NC_091301.1, on the reverse strand, counting down.
ACCAAAACTATACCATGTTGGTATAGCAACTGAGAGAGGCAGCCACTCTTGTTATAAAACTAGGTTGTTCTGGGTCGTGTAAAGGTTGCGATTCTGTGTTTGATGTTCTCGGCACTCTTTCAAAAATTTGTAACAATGGGTGAAGTCAGTAATATCAGCGTTCAGATTTTTGCAAATGATTTGCTGTCATCTTCCAGGAGTGTAGCCATGTAGCTTGTTTATATACTTGTTGTCATCTTCCAGAAGTGTAGCTATGTAGCTTGTTTGTTTATATACTAGCAGGATGACGTCTAAGTCTAGACCTGGACACCACGGGACACTTAAGAACTGTACTTCTTTGCTTTTAAATCTTGTTGAATGTTGAGTTTCCTGGAGTCTGAGCCCTGGGACAGAGTGCATGAGCTTGATAATACATGTCATCTTCAGAGTCAAGTGGAGTTAGGGTTATGTCAGCAACGAATGGCAGAGTTTCTTTCCGCATTCATGAAAACATCCCGTGAGTTGTCCGTGTTTATTATGATTCAGCGAAGACCGAGTGATACTGTGACTTCAGTATTTCTCTCGTGTTCTTGTTGCCATCAAAACTGAATCTTCCTTAAGCAAGTCCTCTATACTCGAGGTGGGTTGCCCCTTGGATGTTGCATAATAAAAAAACTAGGTTACTTTCAGTTACATTGATAACCTGCCTCTCTCTCCCCCTGATCACTGTATTTTGTTTTCAACCTCGTCTCTCTACAGTGTCTCTAAGCAGTATTTCTCTTCACTTTTGAGAAAGTCCAGGACGCTTGAGAAATTGTGTGACTCTTTGTCTTCACCCGTGGAGGCAGCATTGTTCTCTTGCTAGCTTGCATCTTTTTTTTCTTCTTTTTCTTGACGGTATGAGTCTGGAGCATGTTGCTAGTACCACCGACCGGCAGTTTCAAGGTTTGGCAAACCTCCTGGAGAGTGAAACGTAGCCTCAAATAAAATGTCTCGTCAGTTTCGCCTGTGTCCTTTTGCATAACATATTGTCGGTAATTCTACCAATATTATCACAACTCTCAGGGAACTGGTTTATAATACTGATGCTATGACTTCCCAGTCTATCTAGGTCCTAATTAACTTGATCCTAATTAATGTTAGATACTGACGGTAGATGTGGTGAGAAATACCCTCGCTAAAACTGGTGTCGGGCTGCTGGCGTCTGGTGTCTGCACAGGTTTGAATATTGAGATATTGTGGTCAGTGTTTACGTGGCAGTACATTATGCAAAAAAAATCTCTAACAAGCGATAGAGGACACAAAACAACCATGTAATGCTAAAAGGTTTTAATCAAGAAGTCCAGTAGATAGTTTTTCTCAGCAGATAGCCTCGGTGTGAGTTCCCTTGTCTTTTGCTGTCTCTCCCATGTACACCCATGTAAAACAACCCCAGGGGGAGGGTTGAATGATAGCTCTAGGCCTTTCGTGCTGCAATCAACACATCATCAGGGGATTGAAATGTTGCAGAAAAGAGGATGAATTCCAAGCAAATACGTTCAGAGGAAGCGTCAGATGCTTCCTCGGAACGTATTTGCTGTAATTCATCCTCTTTTCTGCAACAGTGTAAACTCCTGATGTGTTGACTACAACAGGAAAGGCCTAGAGCTATCATTCAACCCTCCCCCTGGGGTTGTTTTACATGGGTGTACATGGGAAAGACAGCAAAAGACCAGGGAACTCACACCGAGGCTATCTGCTGAGAAAAACTACTGAACTTCTTGATTAAAACCTTTTAGCATTCCATGGCCCCGTTAGAAGCCCACATCTGGGAGCTTTCAGAGCCCAATCAGGACACATGAAATTGTTGACACTGCCTCTAGCCAATAGGAGAACTCATCGTCATTCTCAAGTAACCAGAGAGTCCTGACTCCTTCCCAACTGGAGCGAGCGGATGAGATGGGAAACTGTAGTTCCAGACTTGGGAGAGGCCTGTTTCCAATTGTTCGTAGTATAAATTATGACTGGAATCACTTTCAAAAATCCACTAAAAAAATATGAATGCTATGGAAAAAGTCACAGGAGTAAAATGGTCTTAGAAAGGGCCATAACATACTAGAAGTCCATCCGAAACCCCCCAGTCTTTCCATGATAGAACGTTAAAAGTTTAAGGACTTTTATGCGTTATCTAAGTGCGTGTGTCAAAGAGAGTAAAGCAGTTTAGTGTGTTCCACAAGATTTTTTTTTTCCATTCCGGTTCATCCTTGTTTATAAATATAAGGTCAGCTATATTCTCCATCTTTTATTCTCCTTTCTTTTCTTCTCCTATCTTTTCGATTTGACTCGATGCTGTCTTCAGGCAAATTGAAGTAAGTGTTGATGTCAACAACTTTTAGAGACCTGTCTCGTCACCTATATTTGCTGATTTCTTCCTTTGAAAATTTCACATTGAAATGAGTGAGCAGGATTATATTAATGGACGAGTTTAAAAAGTTTTAAAAAGCAAATGTCCCACACGCAGTTTCAGGGATAGGTACGACCGGCAATAAAAGGCCAGGAATCGGTGAAGTAGGTCAAATAATGATTGTTGGGAGGCCTGGCCAGGTGATACGACCAAATGGCCAGGCATCCCAACAGCCTCACTCAGCTGGTGAGCTCACTCAGCTGGTGAGCTCACTCAGCTCACCAGTTGAGTGAGCTCTTAAGTCCGTCTATATGTTTCTGTACACATGAAGGGGAATATCAGTGTTTCTTTGACAACAAAAGAATACATGTATAGTGTGAGTACAACTAGACGAGTGCAACTTGAGTACAACTAGACGAGTGCAACTTGAGTACAACTAGACGAGTGCAACTTGAGTACAACTAGACGAGTGCAACTTGAGTACAACTTGACGAATACAAGTGATTTCTATCAATATTTTCTAGAAAAAACGCTAAACCCCTTAAGACTCAGGCACCGAATGGCGAATAAGAATCACTGAGGTTGGATCCGATGAAGGGGGAGTGGCTCAATTCCTTGGATCAAGAGCGTCTCATCAGAAAAAAGGAACCCCCCCCCTCACACTTGACTCATCTGAGATACTTGTTATGTTTACATCTGTAACTTTGTAGATGGATGGTTCAGAGAACCGACATGTTGATAAATTAGACACATGTGCAACTCTTGGGTATCTTTATTGAGGAAACGTTTCGCCACACAGTGGCTTCATCAGTCTAATGCCTAATTCTTGGGCACGACCTACTTCCACATTGAACAAATGTTACACGACCTATGACTTCTGCACCTCTCCTGCCAACGGTTTATAAGCTGCTTCTCAGCACGTATGCCGTATTCTATTCAAGATTGATGGACTGACCACATCGACTCAAAGTTGAGGGACTGATTACCTCATTCTCCTCCTGTTCTTCAAGATTCTCCTTTGTATGGACTGATGAAGCCACTGTGTGGCGAAACGTTTCCTCAATAAAGATACCCAAGAGTTGCACATGTGTCTAATTTATCAACATCTGTAACTGTACGTCCCAGGAGCCACCTACCCCAGAGAGCGGCCAGGGGCAGGGGAGGGCGGCCAGGGGCAGGGGAGGGCGGCCAGGGGCAGGGGAGGGCGGCCAGGGGCAGGGGAGGGCGGCCAGGGGCAGGGGAGGGCGGCCAGGGGCAGGGGTAAGGGTACTGGAGGGGTCTTGATAAATGTCAGATATAGTTATGATATCGAAGAGGTGAAGTAGGAGTGCAGAGGGGGCCACAGGTTGGTGGAACTAAGGGCGAAGATGCCACGGCCACCTGACAATGTCAGGGACCGTCGGGGCGGTGGGTGTCAGCGCCTCGTCTCCGCTGACAGCCCACGACTGATGAACGTGGGTAATCCAATCGCCAGGAGTGATTAGCTCGCTCCAATAAACCAGCCTCCTGCTGTGCTGCGGCAGTGTCAACTCCAGTACCCTGCGGCAACCACAGCCACAGCCGCCGCCACCACCACCACTGCCACCACCACCACCACCACCACCACCACCACCACCACCACCACCACTGCCACCACCACCACCACCACTGCCACCACCACCACCACCACTGCCACCACCACCACCACCACCACTGCCACCACCACCACCACCACCACCACCACTGCCACCACCACCACCACCACCACCACCACTGCCACCACCACTGCCACCACCACCACCACCACCACCACCACCACCACTGCCACGACACCCACACTACACACCCACACCGCTGCCACGACACCCACACTACACACCCACACCGCACCTGAATCAGAATAAGAAGGGACTCACAGGTAAGGACCAAATCTCTTATCTGCAAGATAGGTTCAGGGTATCATCGCCCCCGCTGCCTGGTCCCAGACCAGGCCTCTGGGTTGAGAGCCTGGTCAGCCAGACTGCCCAGTCCCAGACCAGGCCTCTGGGTTGATAGCCTGGTCAGCCAGGCTATTGGTGCCGGCAGCACGCAGTCCACTTTCAGCACTACAACCCAACTGACCAGTCACTACCCGAAGGAACCCTTGAAGATCCAGTTTGAAGAGAAGGAGGAGAAAGAGGAAGAGGATAAGGAGCAGGAGCAGGAAGCAGAGAAGCACTAAATGATGATGATGATGATGATGATATTGAGGAGGAGGAGGGAAGAGGGAGAGGAGAGGGGAGGAGGAGGAAGAGGGAAGAGGGAGAGGAGGGGGAGGAGGAAAGAAGAGGGAGAGAAGGGGGGAGGAGGGCTCAGGGGAAGCTCTGGAAGGCCCTTCATTAAATTTTCATACCAATTGCCATGATGCCAGAATGAATAGATAGTATCACGGTGGATGTGTGACGGACCCGCTCCCTCCTGTCATGTCCTCCCTCCCTATAACCTCGTCCTCCCTCCCTATAACCTCGTCCTCCCTCCCTATAACCTCGTCCTCCCTCCCTATAACCTCGTCCTCCCTCCCTATAACCTCGTCCTCCCTCCCTATAACCTCGTCCTCCCTCCCTATAACCTCGCCCTCCCTCCCTATAACCTCGCCCTCCCTCCCTATAACCTCGTCCTCCCTCCCTATAACCTCGTCCTCCCTCCCTAAAACCTCGTCCTCCCTCCCTATAACCTCGCCCCCCTCCCTATAACCTCGTCTTCCCTCCCTATAACCTCGTCTTTCCTCCAACACAGCCATCACAACCTGAATGATCAGGCACTTACAGGAGATATTGGTCCAGTTTCCTCTTGTAAACTTCTTCAGGAGTTCCGGCAATATTTCTGGTATCTGCTGGTAGCAGGTTGAAGAGTCTTGGTCCACTGTTATTGTGCCTATGGTGCCTTTGCTTTTGTGCCTATAGTGCCCCTGCTTTTATGCTCATAGTGCCCCTGCTTTAGTTATGCCCATAGTGCCCTTGCTTTTATTGTACCCCTGCTTTTGTGCCCATAGTGCCCTGCTTTTATGCCCATAGTGCCCCTGCTTTTATTGTACCCCTGGTTTTGTGCCCAGAGTACCCCTGCTTTTATTGTACTCCTGCTTTTGTGCCCAAAGTACCCCTGCTTTTATTGTACCCCTGCTTTTGTGCCCATAGTGCCCCTGCTTTTATTGTACCCCTGCTTTTGTGCTCATAGTGCCCCTGCTTTTTTGCCCATAGTGCCCCTGCTTTTATTGTACTCCTGCTTTTGTGCTCATAGTGCCCCTGCTTTTGTGCCCATAGTGCCCCTGCTTTTATTGTACCCCTATTTTGTGCTCATAGTGCCCCTGCTTTTGTGCCCATAGTGCCCCTGCTTTTATTGTACCCCTATTTTGTGCTCATAGTGCCCCTGCTTTTGTGCTCATAGTGCCCCTGCTTTTATTGTGCCCTTGCTTTTGTGCCCATAGTGTGATGTAGTTCAGCTGGGCTTGTGAGGTCTCTGGGGAAACCTAATTTAACCAATTATATGGTCACACCTTGCCTTGGCAAACGTCTGTCAGCCACGCCCACGTCTGAGGTCTTTTGTTCTTGACGGCGTCAGACCTAGGCGTCAGGTCATACACATGGTTGTGGAGGGTGCTCTCGGGACAATATAAGCCCAAGGAACAGCTGAGCAGAGCAGATTCGAGCGGAGCTGTTGCTGGGGTGCAGAGCTCCTGAGCAGAGACTTCGAGCGGAGCTGCTGCTGGGGTGCAGGGCTCGGGAGAAGGCTGCTGAAGTCTCTGGAGGACACTGTTGGAGGCATTGGGCAGAGTACTGGCTTGGCGAAGTACTCGTGCTGTGTAGGTCTTGGGACCTGTGGCTTAGTTCCTGTGATGAACTGCCCTCTGAACTATATTGTAAGTTACATTCATTTTGGTCAAGTTGATTGTATTCTCTGTCTCACTGCTTATACATACCATCCCATTTATCTAAACCACAATAATGCTCTCCTGTTCCCAAATATATTATTGTACAAGGACTTAATAATAAACTGTGTTTGAGTAGAATAGTAATATTCACTGTCCCCGTTATTTACTCATTTCTCCATTTATTTATGCTTAGTTAAAGCAGTGAGAGGGTGAGAGTAGTGTGGAGTGGAGTGTAGAGTAATGAGAGGTGAAGATGTAGTCACCAGTGACCTCACATTACCTACCTACCTCCGTTAATCATCTCTCCTACCACCTCGCCTGCCTGTCCCCTGCCTACTGACTCCCTCCGCTTACCCCCATACTTCCCTAATCATTACCCCCTTCATGACAATAGTGACCCTGCTTTTCACTGAGTTTAAAGTAGACTTAGCGCCATCTCTAGTGTTATGGTAATGTACCATCTCTCACAGTACAATGTTATGGCAGTGTACCATCTCCCACAGTACAATGTTATGGTAGTGTACCATCTCTCATAGTACAATGTTATGGTAGTGTACCATCTCTCATAGTACAATGTTATGGCAGTGTACCATCTCCCACAGTACAATGTTATGGTAGTGTACCATCTCTCATAGTACAATGTTATGGCAGTGTACCATCTCCCACAGTACAATGTTATGGTAGTGTACCATCTCCCACAGTACAATGTTATGGTAGTGTACCATCTCTCACAGTACAATGTTATGGTAGTGTACCATCTCTCACAGTACAATGTTATGGTAGTGTACCATCTCTCACAGTACAATGTTATGGTAGTGTACCATCTCTCACAGTACAATGTTATGGTAGTGTACCATCTCTCACAGTACAATGTTATGGTAGTGTACCATCTCTCATAGTACAATGTTATGGTAGTGTACCATCTCTCACAGTACAATGTTATGGTAATGTACCATCTCTCACAGTACAATGTTATGGTAATGTACCATCTCTCACAGTACAATGTTATGGTAATGTACCATCTCTCACAGTATGTTATGGTAATGTACCATCTCTCACAGTACAATGTTATGGTAATGTACCATCTCTCACAGTACAATGTTATGGCAGTGTGCAAGTTAGGGACTTAATTCTCGGTACTATCATATTTTTTCTCTCCCCGATTCAGACCTTTTCAAGTGGGGTGCCTTGATGTTGAAGGGCTCTTGATTCAAGTAATTGGAGATACCATCCTCTTCGGATAAAACCTGCCATTCTTCTAGCGCTATATAACCCTTACTGAGATACAGCAGTGTGCAAATTAATTGGGACACCAGTAAATTTTGTAATTATCTCATATGTCTTAGTCTCCGACTTAGTTAATGTAGTTTGGGTTCTTTTCTTTTCAGACGAGTTTGCTACCAAGTTCTGGTAACCATCCAGCTGTGGTGTTACCCTGTGACTCTCATCAGTGTTACAACAGCTGTTGTTCTGTAAGGCTATTCCTGCAAGCATGCTCTGTGAGTGAATGTAGTTTTGCCAAATTCTTCCATTCAACTCATAATTACTACTGAAAGTCATGATAAATGTTTCATCTAGGAAGCATGCAAGTATTGTAGCTCTTAAAAAAATGCTGACTTGAGTATCAGATCGCCGAAAATTTCAGCTTAGCAAAGTCAACTGTTGGTCAGATTCTGAAGGGAGCTGACAACACTGGTGACTGTGGAGCGCTGTGTCGAGGAAGATGTTGAAGAAAACCCAACAAGGTTATCATAAGCAACAGTGTGAATGATCCCAAGAAAAGCAGCAAAGATTTACGCCAGCTTCAGCTGGGGTAAATGTTGATTCTTCAACTGTCTGACGAGACGAAGGCTCCTTGAGGTTGGCAGAACTGCCAGAAAGCCGGTAAAGAAACAATTACCAATTGCCGCTATGAAGAAAAAACGGCTGCGGTCGGCACTCGATCATAAGGGTTGGACGACATATGATTGGAAAAAAGTTATATTTTCAGATGAGGCGCATTTTTAAGTACATGGGTACAGAATCAGTAGTAATGAGACGGAGCTAAGGCGAACTTATTCGCAATGGAGACATTTAAGAAGCACCAAAACACCCACCTAAGATGTTTTGGGGCAGTTTTACTGCTCAAGGTCCCGGACGCTTGTTCTTGTTGAAGGAACGATGAACAGTGACAAATAAAAGGAAATCCTGACAACTCATTTAGTTCTCATTGTGGACTGAGACTTTCCTGATGGAGAAGGCATATTCCAGCAGGATCTTCTGCCATGCCACATTTCCAGAAAAATGCTGACAGTCTTCGAAGATAGTGGGCTTAGCGTTCTAAATTGACCTGGAAACTCTCCTGACCTTAACCCGGCTGAGAATCTATGGGCGATAACCAAACGCAGGATCGCGAAACAGTACTGTTCAACCAACTTGTTACAATGTGTTCAACATTGATCAATTCTAAACCAGTGTAGCAATGCTTATAAAGACAAAGGGAAGTCATATCTCTTATTAAATCAATTATCTGTCATATCATCGCCGTGTATATTTTAAATAAACATTAATTTTCCTAATAAATGTCTTATTTCATCAGTGTCCCAATCACTATTGCCGCCTCCTCCTCTTCCTCTTCCTCTTCTTCCTCCTCCTTCTCATCTTCTTCAGTTGCTTCAAAAATACTGGTCATTAGCGTGCAGCTTTGGGTTAATTAGCCACAATCAGTCAAGAACACTTTAATCCCTAAATTGAGGATTAAAGCAAACTCTCGGTGTACATACACCGCAAGATATACAATTCTCGGTGTAAAGACTGAAGTCTGTCAGCTCAGTACAGCCACACTGCTGGTGTTCCCACAATGTATCATACAGCAGTACAGTCACACTGCTGGTGTTCCCACAATGTATCATACAGCAGTACAGTCATACTGTTGGTGTTCCCACAATGTATCATACAGCAGTACAGTCACACTGCTGGTGTCCCCACAATGTATCATACAGCAGTACAGTCATACTGTTGGTGTTCCCACAATGTATCATACAGCAGTACAGTCACACTGCTGGTGTTCCCACAATGTATCATACAGCAGTACAATCATACACTGCTGGTGTTCCCACAATGTATCATACAGCAGTACAGTCATACACTGCTGGTGTTCCCACAATGTATCATACAGCAGTACAGTCATACTGCTGGTGTTCCCACAATGTATCATACAGCAGTACAGTCATACTGCTGGTGTTCCCACAATGTATCATACAGCAGTACAGTCATACACTGCTGGTGTTCCCACAATGTATCATACAGCAGTACAGTCATACACTGCTGGTGTTCCCACAATGTATCATACAGCAGTACAATCATACTGCTGGTGTTCCCACAATGCATCATACAGCAGTACAGTCATACTGCTGGTGTTCCCACAATGCATCATACAGCAGTACAGTCATACTGCTGGTGTTCCCACAATGTATCATACAGCAGTACAGTCATACACTGCTGGTGTTCCCACAATGTATCATACAGCAGTACAGTCATACACTGCTGGTGTTCCCACAATGTATCATACAGCAGTACAATCACACTGCTGGTGGTCCCACAATGTATCATACAGCAGTACAGTCATACTGCTGGTGTTCCCACAATGTATCATACAGCAGTACAGTCATACTGCTGGTGTTCCCACAATGCATCATACAGCAGTACAGTCATACACTGCTGGTGTTCCCACAATGCATCATACAGCAGTACAGTCATACACTGCTGGTGTTCCCACAATGTATCATACAGCAGTACAATCACACTGCTGGTGGTCCCACAATGTATCATACAGCAGTACAGTCATACTGCTGGTGTTCCCACAATGTATCATACAGCAGTACAGTCATACACTGCTGGTGTTCCCACAATGTATCATACAGCAGTACAGTCATACTGCTGGTGTTCCCACAATGTATCATACAGCAGTACAGTCACACTGCTGGTGTTCCCACAATGTATCATACAGCAGTACAGTCATACTGCTGGTGTTCCCACAATGTATCATACAGCAGTACAGTCATACACTGCTGGTGTTCCCACAATGTATCATACAGCAGTACAGTCATACTGCTGGTGTTCCCACAATGTATCATACAGCAGTACAGTCATACTGCTGGTGTTCCCACAATGTATCATACAGCAGTACAGTCATACTGCTGGTGTCCCCACAATGTATCATACAGCAGTACAGTCATACACTGCTGGTGGTCCCACAATGTATCATACAGCAGTACAGTCATACTGCTGGTGTTCCCACAATGTATCATACAGCAGTACAGTCATACTGCTGGTGTTCCCACAATGTATCATACAGCAGTACAGTCATACACTGCTGGTGTTCCCACAATGCATCATACAGCAGTACAGTCATACACTGCTGGTGTTCCCACAATGTATCATACAGCAGTACAATCACACTGCTGGTGGTCCCACAATGTATCATACAGCAGTACAGTCATACTGCTGGTGTTCCCACAATGTATCATACAGCAGTACAGTCATACTGCTGGTGTTCCCACAATGTATCATACAGCAGTACAGTCATACTGCTGGTGTTCCCACAATGTATCATACAACAGTACAGTCATACACTGCTGGTGTTCCCACAATGTATCATACAGCAGTACAATCACACTGCTGGTGGTCCCACAATGTATCATACAGCAGTACAGTCATACTGCTGGTGTTCCCACAATGTATCATACAGCAGTACAGTCATACTGCTGGTGTTCCCACAATGTATCATACAGCAGTACAGTCATACACTGCTTGTGTTCCCACAATGCATCATACAGCAGTACAGTCATACACTGCTGGTGTTCCCACAATGTATCATACAGCAGTACAGTCATACTGCTGGTGTTCCCACAATGTATCATACAGCAGTACAGTCATACACTGCTGGTGTTCCCACAATGCATCATACAGCAGTACAGTCATACTGCTGGTGTTCCCACAATGTATCATACAGCAGTACAGTCATACTGCTGGTGTTCCCACAATGTATCATACAGCAGTACAGTCATACTGCTGGTGTTCCCACAATGTATCATACAGCAGTACAATCACACTGCTGGTGTTCCCACAATGTATCATACAGCAGTACAGTCATACACTGCTGGTGTCCCCACAATGTATCATACAGCAGTACAGTCATACTGCTGGTGTTCCCACAATGTATCATACAGCAGTACAGTCACACTGCTGGTGTTCCCACAATGTATCATACAGCAGTACAGTCATACTGCTGGTGTTCCCACAATGTATCATACAGCAGTACAGTCACACTGCTGGTGTTCCCACAATGCATCATACAGCAGTACAGTCATACTGCTGGTGTTCCCACAATGTATCATACAGCAGTACAGTCATACTGCTGGTGTTCCCACAATGTATCATACAGCAGTACAGTCACACTGCTGGTGTTCCCACAATGTATCATACAGCAGTACAGTCATACTGCTGGTGTTCCCACAATGTATCATACAGCAGTACAGTCACACTGCTGGTGTTCCCACAATGCATCATACAGCAGTACAGTCATACTGCTGGTGTTCCCACAATGTATCATACAGCAGTACAGTCATACTGTTGGTGTTCCCACAATGTATCATACAGCAGTACAGTCATACTGCTGGTGTTCCCACAATGTATCATACAGCAGTACAGTCATACTGCTGGTGTCCCCACAATGTATCATACAGCAGTACAGTCATACACTGCTGGTGTTCCCACAATGTATCATACAGCAGTACAGTCATACTGCTGGTGTTCCCACAATGTATCATACAGCAGTACAGTCACACTGCTGGTGTTCCCACAATGTATCATACAGCAGTACAGTCATACTGCTGGTGTTCCCACAATGTATCATACAGCAGTACAGTCATACTGCTGGTGTTCCCACAATGTATCATACAGCAGTACAGTCATACTGCTGGTGTTCCCACAATGTATCATACAGCAGTACAGTCACACTGCTGGTGTTCCCACAATGTATCATACAGCAGTACAGTCATACACTGCTGGTGTTCCCACAATGTATCATACAGCAGTACAGTCACACTGCTGGTGTTCCCACAATGTATCATACAGCAGTACAGTCATACACTGCTGGTGTTCCCACAATGTATCATACAGCAGTACAGTCACACTGCTGGTGTTCCCACAATGTATCATACAGCAGTACAGTCATACACTGCTGGTGTTCCCACAATGTATCATACAGCAGTACAGTCACACTGCTGGTGTTCCCACAATGTATCATACAGCAGTACAGTCATACTGCTGGTGTTCCCACAATGTATCATACAGCAGTACAGTCACACTGCTGGTGTCCCCACGATGTATCATACAGCAGTACAGTCATACTGCTGGTGTTCCCACAATGTATCATACAGCAGTACAGTCATACTGCTGGTGTTCCCACAATGTATCATACAGCAGTACAATCACACTGCTGGTGGTCCCACAATGTATCATACAGCAGTACAGTCATACTGCTGGTGTTCCCACAATGTATCATACAGCAGTACAGTCACACTGCTGGTGTTCCCACAATGTATCATACAGCAGTACAGTCATACTGTTGGTGTTCCCACAATGTATCATACAGCAGTACAGTCATACTGCTGGTGTTCCCACAATGTATCATACAGCAGTACAGTCACACTGCTGGTGTTCCCACAATGTATCATACAGCAGTACAGTCATACTGCTGGTGTTCCCACAATGTATCATACAGCAGTACAGTCATACTGCTGGTGTTCCCACAATGTATCATACAGCAGTACAGTCATACTGCTGGTGTTCCCACAATGTATCATACAGCAGTACAGTCATACACTGCTGGTGTTCCCACAATGCATCATACAGCAGTACAGTCATACTGCTGGTGTTCCCACAATGTATCATACAGCAGTACAGTCATACACTGCTGGTGTTCCCACAATGTATCATACAGCAGTACAGTCATACTGCTGGTGTTCCCACAATGTATCATACAGCAGTACAGTCATACACTGCTGGTGTTCCCACAATGTATCATACAGCAGTACAGTCATACTGCTGGTGTTCCCACAATGTATCATACAGCAGTACAGTCATACACTGCTGGTGTTCCCACAATGTATCATACAGCAGTACAGTCATACTGCTGGTGTTCCCACAATGTATCATACAGCAGTACAGTCATACTGCTGGTGTTCCCACAATGTATCATACAGCAGTACAGTCATACTGCTGGTGTTCCCACAATGTATCATACAGCAGTACAGTCACACTGCTGGTGTTCCCACAATGTATCATACAGCAGTACAGTCATACTGCTGGTGTTCCCACAATGTATCATACAGCAGTACAGTCACACTGCTGGTGTTCCCACAATGTATCATACAGCAGTACAGTCATACTGCTGGTGTTCCCACAATGTATCATACAGCAGTACAGTCATACACTGCTGGTGTTCCCACAATGTATCATACAGCAGTACAGTCATACTGCTGGTGTTCCCACAATGTATCATACAGCAGTACAGTCATACTGCTGGTGTTCCCACAATGTATCATACAGCAGTACAGTCATACTGCTGGTGTTCCCACAATGTATCATACAGCAGTACAGTCATACTGCTGGTGTTCCCACAATGTATCATACAGCAGTACATTCACACACTCCCCCCTCCCCATACATTACCTCCAGTAAGCCATCCTCATTACGTCTCCCCCTCACTAATTACTACCTCCCCACTCCTCTTATCTCCCATTTGTCACCCGTTTTTCTCCCCAAATCCTCCCCTTCTAATAACTGTCCCTCTAAACCAATGTTTCTCAAACAGAGAGTCGTGACCCCTCATAGGTATCGGAAGTGGGTTCCAGAGACGGGTTCACAACGGGTTTCACAGCTTTTAAAGACTTGTAACATAGAACCGTAACACATATTTGAAGTGATACTTGTTGTCCTCCATACCCTTGAATGGTTTCCAGAGTTTTCCTACCGCCGCAGCCTAGCCCTGGATCAGGGATGCCTGGTCAACGAGGCTATTACTGTTGGCACCTGAATAAAATATTGTATACAGAAAACAACAGTTTTAAAAATCCAAATCCTGTTTCCTTTATTTCTGTATTCTACTTGTAGTCTATCTGTACTCTACTTGTATTCTACCTGTAGAAGACTTCTAGTCTACCTGTTCTCTACGTGTAATCAACCTGTAGTTTATTTCGGAGGTCAACGCCCCTGAGGCCAACAGCTTGAACAATCAGGCTGCTGGAGGCAGCAACAAGCACTGCAACGTCTGCACCACAGTACGTTGGACTAAGTGCGGCCAGCAGCAACAGTCTGGTTGATCAGGCCCTGATCCACCGGGAGGACTGGTCCGCGGGGGCGCTGACCCCCGGAACACCCTCCACGTAGCAGTCTGGTGAACTGTCTGACAAATTTGGCTGAAAAATACAACTCTGGAGTAAAGTCTTTCCTTCCTCTCTCTTCCCATTCTGTCTCTTCCTTACCACCATTTATCCATCCCACACTATCTCCCCATTCGTATCCCTCCCCTTCCTTCCTTTTCCTCATTATCCTCCCCCCGCCCCTCACACATCTCAGTTCCCCACCCCGCTGCTTCACCCTAGTCTTAAATGCCTATCCCCTGGGGTCGACAGAGCCGGGGGTCCAGGGGTCACCTTACATTACACACTTTAGACAGATAACATTCTTTTGTCCGTTCTAATTGTTCACTCTGCATAATGCTGGTAATGCCTGTCAGCGTGTGTCATGTGCACGTGTGTCATGTGTACGTGTGTCATGTATGTGATATGTGTCATGTGTACGTGTTTCATGTATGTGATGTGTGTCATGTGTACGTGTGTCATGTGTATGTGTCATGTATGTGCTGTGTGTCATGTGTATGTGTCATGTATGTGCGGTGTTATGTGTATGTGTGTCATGTATGTGCTGTGTGTCACGTGTACGTGTGTCATGTATGTGATTGTCATGTGTATATGTCATGTATGTGCTGTGTCATGTGTGTCATGTGTGCGTGTGTCATGTGTACGTGTAATGTGTATGTGCTGTGTGTCATGTATGTGCTGTGTGTCATGTGTGTCATGTGTGCGTGTGTCATGTGTACGTGTGTCATGTGCTGTGTCATGTGCTGTGTCATGTGCTGTGTCATGTGTGCATGTGTCACTTATGCGTGTATGTGTTGCGTGTCATGTGTGCATATGTGTGTGTTTGCGTGTAGTTCTAGGTATCGTTTGGGCGCGTGTCATGCGCCCACACGATACCTAGTAGAGTTCTTGATGAAGGGTTCTTGATCCCAGAAACCTGAGCTACTCTATAACAAAACACCGGCACATTCCAAGGCTTAACATTTCCCAAAGAATGACATAATCATTCCATTCATTCATTCATTCCCTCTACCCTCACTCCTTCCTAATTCTCTCCCTCTTCCCGCACGCACGCACGCACGCCCCACGCCCCAACCCTTGGGGTTACACGCAGTGTTATTGCCTATTCATAACCTCTTCCCCAACTATAAAAATAAGTGAGTTCCGTTATGGTGGCAGGGAGAATTGTGGTGGCATAGTTATGGTGGCAGGGAGAATTGTGGTGGCAGAGTTATGGTGGCAGGGAGAATTGTGGTGGCAGAGTTATGGTGGCAGGGAGAATTGTGGTGGCAGAGTTATGGTGGCAGGGAGAATTGTGGTGGCATAGTTATGGTGGCAGGGAGAATTGTGGTGGCAGAGTTATGGTGGCAGGGAGAATTGTGGTGGCAGAGTTATGGTGGTAGGGAGAATTGTGGTGGCAGAGTTATGGTGGCAGGGAGAATAGTGGTGGTAGAGTTATGGTGGCAAGGAGAATTGTGGTGGCAGAGTTATGGTGGTAAGGAGAATTGTGGTGGTAGAGTTATGGTGGCAGGGAGAATTGTGGTGGCAGAGTTATGGTGGCAGGGAGAATTGTGGTGGCAGAGTTATGGTGGCAGGGAGAATTGTGGTGGCAGTTATGGTGGCAGGGAGAATTGTGGTGGTAAAGTTATGGTGGCAGGGAGAATTGTGGTGGGAGAGTTATGGTAGCAGGGAGAATTGTGGTGGTAGAGTTATGGTGGTAGGGAGAATTGTGGTGGCAGAGTTATGGTGGCAGGGAGAATTGTGGTGGCAGAGTTATGGTGGTAGGGAGAATTGTGGTGGAAGAGTTATGGTGGCAGGGAGAATTGTGGTGGCAGAGTTATGGTGGCAGGGAGAATTGTGGTGGTAGAGTTATGGTGGTAGGGAGAATTGTGGTGGCAGAGTTATGGTGGCAGAGAGAATTGTGGTGGCAGAGTTATGGTGGCAGGGAGAATTGTGGTGGTAAAGTTATGGTGGTAGGGAGAATTGTGGTGGCAGAGTTATGGTGGCAGGGAGAATTGTGGTGGTAGAGTCACACTGTCATCAACAAGTCACATTGTCATCAACAAGTCACACTATCATCAACAAGTCACACTATCATCAACAAGTCACACTGTCATCAAGTCACACTATCGTCAACAAGTCACACTGTCATCAACAAGTCACACTATCATCAACAAGTCACACTGTCATCAACAAGTCACACTATCGTCAACAAGTCACACTGTCATGAACAAGTCACACTGTCATCAACAAGTCACACTGTCATCAACAAGTCACATTGTCATCAACAAGTCACACTGTCATCAACAAGTCACACTATCATCAACAAGTCACACTGTCATCAACAAGTCACACTATCGTCAACAAGTCACACTGTCATCAACAAGTCACACTGTCATCAACAAGTCACACTATCATCAACAAGTCACACTGTCATCAAGTCACACTGTCATCAACAAGTCACACTGTCATCAACAAGTCACACTGTCATCAACAAGTCACACTATCATCAACAAGTCACACTGTCATCAACAAGTCACACTGTCATCAACAAGTCACACTGTCATCAACAAGTCACACTGTCATCAACAAGTCACACTGTAATCAACAAGTCACACTATCAACAAGTCACACTGTCATCAACAAGTCACACTATCATCAACAAGTCACACTATCATCAACAAGTGACACTGTCATCAACAAGTCACACTATCATCAAGTCACACTATCATCAACAAGTCACACTATCATCAACAAGTCACACTGTCATCAACAAGTCACACTATCATCAACAAGTCACACTGTCATCAACAAGTCACACTGTCATCAACAAGTCACACTGTCATCAACAAGTCACACTATCATCAAGTCACACTGTCATCAACAAGTCACACTATCATCAAGTCACACTGTCATCAACAAGTCACACTATCATCAAGTCACACTGTCATCAACAAGTCACACTGTCATCAACAAGTCACACTGTCATCAACAAGTCACACTATCATCAAGTCACACTATCATCAACAAGTCACACTGTCATCAACAAGTCACACTATCGTCATCAACAAGTCACACTATCATCAACAAGTCACACTGTCATCAACAAGTCACACTATCATCAACAAGTCACACTATCATCAACAAGTCACACTATCGTCTTCAACAAGTCACACTGTCATCAACAAGTCACACTGTCATCAACAAGTCACACTGTCATCAACAAGTCACACTGTCATCAACAAGTCACACTGTCATCAACAAGTCACACTGTCATCAACAAGTCACACTGTCATCAACAAATCACACTGTCATCAACAAATCACACTATCATCAACAAGTCACACTGTCATCAACAAGTCACACTGTCATCAACAAGTCACACTATCATCAACAAGTCACACTGTCATCAACAAGTCACACTGTCATCAACAAGTCACACTGTCATCAACAAGTCACACTGTCATCAAGTCACACTGTCATCAACAAGTCACACTGTCATCAACAAGTCACACTATCATCAACAAGTCACACTATCATCAACAAGTGACACTGTCATCAACAAGTCACACTATCATCAAGTCACACTATCATCAAGTCACACTATCATCAACAAGTCACACTGTCATCAACAAGTCACACTATCATCAAGTCACACTGTCATCAACAAGTCACACTGTCATCAACAAGTCACACTGTCATCAACAAGTCACACTATCAAGTCACACTGTCATCAACAAGTCACACTATCATCAACAAGTCACACTGTCATCAACAAGTCACACTATCATCAACAAGTCACACTGTCATCAACAAGTCACACTGTCATCAACAAGTCACACTGTCATCAACAAGTCACACTATCATCAACAAGTCACACTATCATCAACAAGTCACACTATCATCGAGTCACACTATCATCAACAAGTCACACTGTCATCAACAAGTCACACTATCGTCATCAACAAGTCACACTATCATCAACAAGTCACACTGTCATCAACAAGTCACACTATCATCAACAAGTCACACTATCATCAAGTCACACTATCATCAACAAGTCACACTATCGTCATCAACAAGTCACACTGTCATCAACAAGTCACACTGTCATCATCAAGTCACACTATCATCAACAAGTCACACTATCATCAAGTCACACTATCAAGTCACACTATCAACAACAGGTCACACTATCATCAACAAGTCACACTATCATCAAGTCACACTATCATCAACAAGTCACACTATCATCAAGTCACACTATCAACAACAAGTCACACTGTCATCAACAAGTCACACTATCATCAACAAGTCACACTATCATCAACAAGTCACACTATCATCACGTCACACTATCAAGTCACACTATCATCATCAAGTCACAGTATCATCAACAAGTCACACTATCAACAAGTCACACTATCAACAAGTCACACTATCAAGTCACACTATCAACAAGTCACACTATCATCAAGTCACACTATCATCAAGTCACACTATCAAGTCACACTATCATCAAGTCACACTATCAAGTCACACTATCGACAACAAGTCACACTATCATCAACAAGTCACACTATCAAGTCACACAATCAACAAGTCACACTATCAAGTCACACAATCAACAAGTCACACTATCATCAACAAGTCACACTATCAAGTCACACTATCAAGTCACACTATCAAGTCACACAATCAACAAGTCACACTATCATCAACAAGTCACACTATCATCAACAAGTCACACTATCAAGTCACACAATCAACAAGTCACACTATCATCAACAAGTCACACTATCAAGTCACACAATCAACAAGTCACACTATCATCAACAAGTCACACTATCATCAACAAGTCACACTATCAAGTCACAATATCAACAAGTCACACTATCAAGTCACACTATCAACAAGTCACACTATCATCAACAAGTCACACTATCATCAAGTCACACTATCAAGTCACACTATCATCAACAAGTCACACTATCAACAAGTCACACTATCATCAACAAGTCACACTATCATCAACAAGTCACACTATCAAGTCACACTATCAACAAGTCACACTATCATCAAGTCACACTATCAACAACAAGTCACACTATCATCAACAAGTCACACTATCAACAACAAGTCACACTATCAACAAGTCACACTGTCATCAACAAGTCACACTATCATCAAGTCACACTATCAACAACAAGTCACACTATCAACAAGTCACACTGTCATCAACAAGTCACACTATCAAGTCACACTATCATCAAGTCACACTATCATCAACAAGTCACACTATCATCAACAAGTCACACTGTCATCAACAAGTCACACTATCAACAAGTCACACTATCATCAAGTCACACTATCATCAACAAGTCACACTATCAACAACAAGTCACACTATCAACAACAAGTCACACTATCAACAAGTCACACTATCAACAACAAGTCACACTGTCATCAAGTCACACTATCAACAACAAGTCACACTATCAACAAGTCACACTGTCATCAACAAGTCACACTATCATCAAGTCACACTATCATCAACAAGTCACACTATCAACAAGTCACACTGTCATCAACAAGCCACACTATCATCAACAAGTCACACTATCATCAACAAGTCACACTATCAACAAGTCACACTGTCATCAAGTCACACTATCATCAACAAGTCACACTATCATCAACAAGTCACACTGTCATCAACAAGTCACACTATCAAGTCACACAATCAACAAGTCACACTATCATCAAGTCACACTATCATCAACAAGTCACACTATCATCAACAAGTCACACTATCATCAACAAGTCACACTATCATCAACAAGTCACACTATCATCAAGTCACACTATCATCAACAAGTCACACTATCATCAACAAGTGACACTATCAACAAGTCACACTATCATCAACAAGTCACACTATCAAGTCACACAATCAACAAGTCACACTATCATCAAGTCACACTATCATTAACAAGTCACACTATCAAGTCACACAATCAACAAGTCACACTATCAACAACAAGTCACACTATCATCAAGTCACACTATCAACAAGTCACACTATCATCAACAAGTCACACTATCAACAAGTCACACTATCATCAACAAGTCACACTATCAACAAGTCACACTATCATCAACAAGTCACACTATCATCAACAAGTCACACTATCAACAACAAGTCACACTATCAACAAGTCACACTATCATCAACAAGTCACACTATCAACAAGTCACACTATCATCAACAAGTCACACTATCAACAAGTCACACTATCAAGTCACACTATCATCAACAAGTCACACTATCAACAACAAGTCACACAATCAACAAGTCACACTATCATCAACAAGTCACACTATCAAGTCACACTATCAACAAGTCACACTATCATCAAGTCACACTATCATCAACAAGTCACACTATCATCAACAAGTCACACTATCATCAAGTCACACTATCAACAAGTCACACTATCATCAACAAGTCACACTATCATCAACAAGTCACACTATCAACAACAAGTCACACTATCATCAACAAGTCACACAATCATCAACAAGTCACACTATCAACAAGTCACACTATCATCAAGTCACACTATCATCAACAAGTCACACTATCATCAACAAGTCACACTATCATCAACAAGTCACACTATCATCAAGTCACACTATCATCAAGTCACACTATCATCAACAAGTCACACTATCATCAACAAGTCACACTATCATCAAGTCACACTATCATCAACAAGTCACACTATCAACAACAAGTCACACAATCAACAAGTCACACTATCATCAACAAGTCACACTATCATCAACAAGTCACACTATCATCAAGTCACACTATCAACAACAAGTCACACTATCAACAACAAGTCACACTGTCATCAACAAGTCACACTATCATCAAGTCACACTATCATCAACAAGTCACACTATCATCAACAAGTCACACTGTCATCAACAAGTCACACTATCATCAACAAGTCACACTGTCATCAACAAGTCACACTATCATCAACAAGTCACACTATCATCAACAAGTGACACTGTCATCAACAAGTCACACTATCATCAACAAGTCACACTGTCATCAACAAGTCACACTATCATCAACAAGTCACACTGTCATCAACAAGTCACACTATCATCAACAAGTCACACTGTCATCAACAAGTCACACTATCATCAAGTCACACTGTCATCAACAAGTCACACTATCATCAAGTCACACTGTCATCAACAAGTCACACTATCAACAAGTCACACTGTCATCAACAAGTCACACTATCATCAAGTCACACTATCATCAACAAGTCACACTGTCATCAACAAGTCACACTATCATCAACAAGTCACACTATCATCAAGTCACACTATCATCAAGTCACACTATCATCAACAAGTCACACTATCATCAACAAGTCACACTGTCATCAACAAGTCACACTATCATCAACAAGTCACACTATCATCAAGTCACACTATCGTCATCAACAAGTCACACTGTCATCAACAAGTCACACTGTCATATAACAAACATAATCAGACAGCAAGAAGTAAAATAATCTAAAGATTCTCTTTCACACACTGCGATCTTTGTCAATAAATTTAAACCAAAGGGTAAATATCCCCACAAATTACGCCGAAAGCCAGGCTGCTGGGTTCTTAATCTGGCACGTATTTTATGGGGATAAAAGGGCAGGAGATGGTAGTGTTGACTGTATGTACACCTCTGATAAGTTCCGAGTTTCTTTACACTCGGTGCTTGCCTAATCAACCAGGCTGTTGCTGCAGCTGGTCCGCTGACCCACATATCCATCACAGCCTGGTTGATCTCGCACCTGGTAAAGATACTTGACCAGTTTTCTGTGACTGGTCTCATGTGTCCTTCTACCTTGGCAGTCCAGCCTAAGACCAGGCTTCCTTGCGGACTGCCTGGTCAACTAGGCTGTTGGTGCTAGCGGTCAGCAGACCTGCCATGCGTTAACCACCTGATCGATCAAACACTGTCATGTTTCCTCCATCTGTCCTCTGCCGCCTCCAACTGTATCTGCCATCTGCCGTGAGTACTGCTAGTTGCTGCCGCCTGCCACTGCCTGCCATCACTAGTCCTACAACCATCTGCGACCAACTGCCGCAAACCTCAAGTTTTCCTAGTCATCTGTTGCTGCCTTCCAGAGAGTTCACCATCTATCTGCAGTCTGCCACCACCAACAGCCAAATAAACCACAACTCAGGAGAAACAATCTCTTACAACTACTTCCTCGCATCCCACTCACTCTCGCATCACCACTCATCACTCTCCAGAGTGTTCCACTTTCTGACAACTCTATGACTGAAGAAATACTTCCTATCTAAGTTTTCAAGATACAGTTTTGACTCCTTGTTGTGTCGCATCTCTCGAACATCTTCTCCCTATCCACCTTATCTTGGTCTCCCTCGCGGGTCGCTGGGGCGATCATCACAGAAGCAGCGACCTAAACTAACCTTAACAGCCCGGCCTGAAGCTGGCTGCAACAGCCTGGTACAACAGGCTGTTGCAGCCAGCATGCGTACACAGCCGTCACAGCCTGGTTGATCAGACATACTATGGTATAACACACGCAGTAAATCATGAACTAAGTGAATGAAAAAGCTTAAGGGTTGATGTGAGAGACGAAAGAAACGAAGGCAGGAGATGACTAACACAGTGGGAATGAAGTGAGCGAGTGCAAGAGATGAATGAAATATGAAAGTGGATGAATGAAATGAAGGAAGTTAGACAACTTAACTGTGGCCTGGCGGCGCCTCGCTCCTCAACACTCACCTGCAAGTAAACACAATCATTCAATTACTCAGACTAAAATGTTCTTTATTACCCTAACACACTAGGACTAGTAACCTACTAGAACTAGTAACATACTACAACTAGTGATATACTAGAACTAGTAACACACTAGAACTGGTAAGATACTAGAAGTAGTAACATACCACTAGTATTATACTACAAGTAGTAATATACAACCAATATTATACTAGAACTAGTAATACAGTACAACTAGTAACATACTAGTGTTGGTACACTAGTGGAACACCAGAATAAACCCAAACTTGAAAAAGATATTATATCTGTATTGCATTTATATGTTTTGTGTACAACATCTGTATTGTACCTATACTGTATGTCTTGTATCTGTCCTGTATCTGTCCTGTATCTGTCTTGTATCTGTCTTGTATCTGTCCTGTATCTGTCCTGTATCTGTCCTGTATCTGTCTTGTATCTGTCTTGTATCTGTCCTGTATCTGTCCTGTATCTGTCTTGTATCTGTCTTGTATCTGTCCTGTATCTGTCCTGTATCTGTCCTGTATCTGTCTTGTATCTGTCTTGTATCTGTCCTGTATCTGTCCTGTATCTGTCCTGTATCTGTCTTGTATCTGTCCTGTATCTGTCCTGTATCTGTCCTGTATCTGTCCTGTATCTGTCCTGTATCTGTCTTGTATCTGTCCTGTATCTGTCCTGTATCTGTCCTGTATCTGTCTTGAATCTGTCCTGTATCTGTCCTGTATCTGTCCTGTATCTGTCCTGTATCTGTCCTGTATCTGTCCTGTATCTGTCCTGTATCTGTCTTGAATCTGTCCTGTATCTGTCCTGTATCTGTCCTGTATCTGTCCTGTATCTGTCTTGTATCTGTCCTGTATCTGTCCTGTATCTGTCTTGTATCTGTCCTGTATCTGTCCTGTATCTGTCTTGAATCTGTCCTGTATCTGTCCTGTATCTGTCCTGTATCTGTCCTGTATCTGTCTTGTATCTGTCCTGTATCTGTCCTGTATCTGTCTTGTATCTGTCCTGTATCTGTCTTGTATCTGTCCTGTATCTGTCCTGTACCTGTCTTGTATCTGTCCTGTATCTGTCCTGTATCTGTCTTGTATCTGTCCTGTATCTGTCCTGTATCTGTCTTGTATCTGTCCTGTATCTGTCCTGTATCTGTCCTGTATCTGTCTTGTACCTGTCCTGTATCTGTCTTGTATCTGTCCTGTATCTGTCCTGTATCTGTCTTGTATCTGTCCTGTATCTGTCCTGTATCTGTCTTGTATCTGTCCTGTATCTGTCCTGTATCTGTCCTGTATCTGTCCTGTATCTCTTGTATCTGTCCTGTATCTGTCCTGTACCTGTCCTGTATCTGTCCTGTATCTGTCTTGTATCTGTCCTGTATCTGTCCTGTATCTGTCCTGTACCTGTCCTGTACCTGTCCTGTATCTGTCTTGTATCTGTCCTGTATCTGTCCTGTATCTGTCCTGTATCTGTCTTGTACCTGTCCTGTATCTGTCCTGTACCTGTCCTGTATCTGTCCTGTATCTGTCCTGTATCTGTCTTGTATCTGTCCTGTATCTGTCTTGTATCTGGTGACTAAATGAAAATCTTGGAGGTAGACCCAGTACCAGGGTACTGGTACCCTGGCAGCAGTACACCAGTGGTCAGGCTTCCCTCTAGACTGCCTAGTCAACCAGACTGTTACTGTTATAACAGCCTCACTGATCTAACAGTTCTTGGAGGTATCAGTCCAGGTTATTCTTGAAAAGAAAGCAGCCTTTATCCCCGTCCTTCCTGTGTTGACAGTACTCTGGGAGATATCTTGTCAGTAGTTTCAATACCCCCTCACAGGATATATCACAGAGGTGTATTTCTGACAGAATGTATTACATTCTCACAGAATGTATCAGAGAGAGGTGTATTTCTCATAGAATATATCACAGAGAGGTGTTTTCTCACAGGATATATCCCAGAGAGGTGTACTTCTCACAGGATATATCAGAGACGTGTATTTCTCACAGGATATATCACAGAGAGGTGATTTTCCAGGTACATTAAAGGTCAAAACTGAACGAAAGTTGTTCCACTGCCACATAAGAAAGACGACGACTGTTAAGGATCAAGTGAAAAGATTTAAGGATGAGAGAAAACTATGGGAAGAAGTGAGCAAAAGACTGAGAGGGTCGTCACAGAGGAAATTGGAGAGCTACCTGAAGGTACTAGTCACAAGAGACTAACAGGTGCCGGGGAGCATCAACATAATAAAAGAAGAGGTGAGGAGACAACTAAAGAAGCTTGACGTAACAAAAGAAACGCAGGGTCATGCGAATCAGAGAAGGTGAGGGCAGATCAGACACAGAGTACAGCATGGGCAGACACAAGCTGCAAATGTCAAAGGACAAAAAGTATCTGATAGGGTAAATATAATATCAAGCATCCCGCTAGACTTACACATTTAACTGTATGTACAACAAGTTATATGGGGACGGAAATCTTTAGCGATAGATCTTTCGTACTCTCATGCGTCGTCAGGAGCTATGCAACGCTGCATACCTCCTGACGGCGTATGAGAATACTTACGATCTAGCGCTAAGACTTGTATAGCATTTAACTGTATATGTAAGAGTAGTGAACAGCATCGAATCTCACTGAACTTTATAAACAGCATATGTTAGGTCAATCATTAAGTATGTGGCCCCAGCATGTGGTCCACACCTGGTCAAGCACGTTCAGAACCTTGAAAATTTTCAAGGATTTGCAACCTTGCTGCAGCAGACACCCTGCTGCATCATGGGTTGAGCAGACACCCTGCTGCATCATGGGTTGAGCAGACACCCTGCTGCATCATGGGTTGAACAGACACCCTGCTGTATCATGGGTTGAACAGAGACCCTGCTGCATCATGGGTTGAACAGAGACCCTGCTGCATCATGGGTTGAACAGACACCCTGCTGCATCATGGGTTGAACAGACACCCTGCTGCATCATGGGTTGAACAGAGACCCTGCTGCATCATGGGTTGAACAGACACCCTGCTGCATCATGGGTTGATCAGACACCCTGCTGCATCACGGGTTGAACAGACACCCTGCTGCATCATGGGTTGAAGAGACACCCAGCTGCATCATGGGTTGATCAGACACCCTGCTGCATTATGGGTTGATCAGACACCCTGCTGCATCATGGGTTGATCAGACACCCTGCTGCATCATGGGTTGATCAGACACCCTGCTGCATCATGGGTTGATCAGACACCCTGCTGCATCATGGGTTGATCAGACACCCTGCTGCATCATGGGTTGATCAGACACCCTGCTGTATCATGGGTTGAACAGACACCATGCTGCATCATGGGTTGAACATTTTCCATCATGGGTTGAGCAGACACCCTGCTCAATCATGGGCTGAACAGACACTCTGTTCCATCATGGGTTGAACAGACACCCTACTCCATCATGGGTTGAGCAGACACCCTGCTGCATCATGGGTTGAATAGACACCCTGCTGCATCATGGGTTGAACATGTTCCATCATGGGTTGAACAGACACCCTGCTGCATCATGGGTTGAGCAGACACCCTGCTGCATCATGGGTTGAGCAGACACCCTGCTCCATCATGGGTTGAGCAGACACCCTGCTGCATCATGGGTTGAATAGACACCCTGCTGCATCATGGGTTGAACATGTTCCATCATGGGTTGAACAGACACCCTGCTGCATCATGGGTTGAGCAGACACCCTGCTGCATCATAGGTTGAGCAGACACCCTGCTGCATCACGGGTTGAACATGTTCCATCATGGGTTGAACAGACACCCTGCTGCATCATGGGTTGAGCAGACACCCTGCTGCATCATGGGTTGAGCAGACACCCTGCTGCATTATGGGTTGAGCAGACACCCTGCTGCATCATGGGTTGAACAGACACCCTGCTGCATCATGGGTTGAGCAGACACCCTGCTGCATCATGGGTTGAGCAGACACCCTGCTGCATCAGACACACACACACACAGCAGGGATACACTCCAGTTGATACTAGAACTGCTGCTGTTGGTATTGCACTCTTCCCAGGTAAAAGCCACCATCAAACCCACCCACCAACCCACCCAGGGGCAGAGATCCTGCCGGCAGGACATAAATACCCACCATTAGCCGCACACGACAAACACTCCAACAACGGACGTGTTCGTGTAAATCCACAAATCCTCTCTTTAAGCCGCAGACAGACGCATCCATCGTTGGAAAACCCATCCTAGCACGCCCCCTTGTTCCCCCACTGTGGCTAACTACAAACATAAACCTTTATTTTCTCATGCTTCCCAGTTCTCGCGTGTGGCTACAGTATTTACCTGTAGTTAGTTAACCTGGTTTAGAAAAACACGTAAGCAAACACTACGACATATTTATTAAAAAACGCTTCGGTCCCAATGGGACCTTGATCACTTCTAACATACACAGAGGTTAAAAGGACAGTATATATATAGGGGGAGAGTGAGGTGTGAGTGACACACTCCTGCTTTTCACCGGGGGTATTTTGCACTGTATGCCGAGCCTCTTACTTTCGTAAATGGTGATGTCAGTGTGCAGATCTGGGACCAATCCTCAAGAATTTTCCAGGTGTAAATTCTGATGTATTTATCCTAA
This sequence comes from Cherax quadricarinatus, assembly GCF_038502225.1. NCBI lineage: Eukaryota > Metazoa > Arthropoda > Malacostraca > Decapoda > Parastacidae > Cherax > Cherax quadricarinatus. Next base: position 25,103,784 of record NC_091301.1, on the reverse strand, counting down.
GTGCCAGTGAGTATACCTCTGAATACCTCTGACATATCTTTGAAGGGTTTCGATAATTTTCCTACTCCTGCAGCCCGACCCTAGACCAGGCTTGTCTAGTGCTTGCCTAATCAGTGCTCCGCTGGCCTATATATACATCACAGCCTGGTTGATCTGGCACAAGCGGAGGTCCATATCCACATAGCTTCTAAAATTTCTACACTTGTTTCGGTAGTGTTTTTGATATCTTCTGCCAGTATGCTGAATAGTCTGGGACCACGGATGTTGATACACAGCTCTCTTATTGTGCTCACGCCGCCCATGTTTCGCACTGGGTTTATCTGACATTTTCTCCCATATCTCTCACTCCAGTATATTGTTATGTAGTGTGTATATTTGGTACCAGGCTCTTGGGTAACTTCCAGGTGTATATTATCATTCTCATTCTCTCTCTCTCTCTCTCTCTCTCTCTCTCTCTCTCTCTCTCTCTCTCTCTCTCTCTCTCCTTCGCTCCAGTGAGTACATATTTGGATCTTTGAGGTGTTTCTGGTAATACAGGTGCTTGACTGACTTTTTATGTACGTGCAGTGAAGGTGTGACGAACCTTTGTACACTATATAGTGACGACGCAGGTGACGCAGCTTCATACTAATGACTTGCATAACAAACAGTGGATATGAATATCTTAACTAACTCCAAGACGCACCATCACACCTTCCACACACCTTGACACCCACTCACTCACTCAGGAGTTCCCTCACCGTCTGGGACAAGTGACTTATTACACTATGTCTTCGTTTAGCAATGCCTCACTGGGAAACGCCTTTCTCACACAGGGTCAACTTTGGTACTTAAAATTTCTACACTGTCTTGTCTCTGGTTTCAAAGTCCACACTGTCACCAGTGTGTTACAACTAGTGTGCACTGCACACTCGTTGTAACAACATTGTGGACACAGCCGCTGCATCGACTGATCGTCACTGTGGCTCCGTTCAGTGTGTCCAAACAACGTATTAACACACTCACGAACATATAGCGTACATTATCTCATAGTTGACTGGGTGCTAGTGTTAGATCGTGTCTGAATTTAGTGTGTTGTCGCGTGTGAATTTAGTGTGTTGTCGCGTGTGAATTTAGTGTGTTGTCGTGTGTGAATTTAGTGTGTTGTCGTGTGTGAATTTAGTGTGTTGTCGTGTGTGAATTTAGTGTGTTGTCGTGTGTGAATTTAGTGTGTTGTCGTGTGTGAATTTAGTGTGTTGTCGTGTGTGAATTTAGTGTGTTGTCGTGTGTTCTGAGCTGGGACACAGCACTTGTGGACAGTTTGCGATGCTGTCTTACTGTACGTGTCTACGGGTCAGATTTATCACAAAGTCAGGTATTCGTCTGCCTACTTTTCCAGTTGTCTTTTGGACACATTGTTTGTTCTATTAGACAATGATGGATCCTGCACAGTCTGTCTACACTACATCTGTACTCTACCTTCCGGTACATGTAAAGACCGTGTCGTCAAGGTACAGTACACTGGATATAGTGTGGCTACAGTGTCTGCAGTATAGCTACAGTGTCTGCACTGTAACTAAAGTGTGGCTACAGTGTATGTCTACAATGTAGCTACAGTAGTATAGAATGGGTAGTGTGATCCGTTATAGTAACAGTGTAACTACAGTGGTACACTGTAGTTACAGTGTGGTTACAGTGGTACACTGTAGTTACAGCATGGTTACAGTGGTACACCGTAATCACAGTGTGGCTACAGTGGTACACCGTAATTACAGTGAGGCTACAGTAGTACACTGTGGTCAGTGTGGCTGTAACAGTGAAACTATTATTTATTACTATTGTTTTGTCTGTTATATTTTTGATGTGTGTTGGGAGCACTGAGTAATACTGTGTTGAATGTAGTAACACTCTCTAGTGTCCCTCCCCCTCCCCCCCCTCTCTCTCTCTCTCTCTCTCTCTCAAGACAGACACAGAGACTGGGTCAGGCGTAGAATCTGGGTGCCCACAAACACAACTCCCCGAGTACAACAGTTCCACATGTTCACTTGCTACCCCAAAGTGGCAAGTGTCACCGAAATGGTGCCAAAGCCAAGTGCCATGACCTCTGACCCTCATGTTACCTTTAAAAGTGAAAACTCGATGGAAACATAACAAGGACATACAAGATATTCAGGGGGATTTATATACCTGGGAATATAGATGTCACTGGTCGAGAGCATGACCCCCGAGGTCCAGATCTCACACCAGGAGCCGTAATTTGTTAGAAAAATACTACCTGAATGATCACTATTAAAAATACACAGAACATTAAAGTGTACAGTGAATGTAAGTAGAAATTTGTAAGATTTAGCCGCCATCTTACGTTATTATTTATTATCACACCGGCCGATTCCCACCAAGGCAGGGTGGCCCGAAAAAGAAAAACTTTCACCATCATTCACTCCATCACTGTCTTGCCAGAAGGGTGCTTTACACTACAGTTTTTAAACTGCAACATTAACACCCCTCCTTCAGAGTGCAGGCACTGTACTTCCCATCTCCAGGACTCAAGTCCGGCCTGCCGGTTTCCCTGAATCCCTTCATAAATGTTACTTTGCTCACACTCCAACAGCACGTCAAGTATTAAAAACCATTTGTCTCCATTCACTCCTATCAAACACGCTCACGCATGCCTGCTGGAAGTCCAAGCCCCTCGCACACAAAACCTCCTTTACCCCCTCCCTCCAACCCTTCCTAGGCCGACCCCTACCCCGCCTTCCTTCCACTACAGACTGATACACTCTTGAAGTCATTCTGTTTCGCTCCATTCTCTCTACATGTCCGAACCACCTCAACAACCCTTCCTCAGCCCTCTGGACAACAGTTTTGGTAATCCCGCACCTCCTCCTAACTTCCAAACTACGAATTCTCTGCATTATATTCACACCACACATTGCCCTCAGACATGACATCTCCACTGCCTCCAGCCTTCTCCTCGCTGCAACATTCATCACCCACGCTTCACACCCATATAAGAGCGTTGGTAAAACTATACTCTCATACATTCCCCTCTTTGCCTCCAAGGACAAAGTTCTTTGTCTCCACAGACTCCTAAGTGCACCACTCACTCTTTTTCCCTCATCAATTCTATGATTCACCTCATCTTTCATAGACCCATCCGCTGACACGTCCACTCCCAAATATCTGAATACGTTCACCTCCTCCATACTCTCTCCCTCCAATCTGATATTCAATCTTTCATCACCTAATCTTTTTGTTATCCTCATAACCTTACTCTTTCCTGTATTCACCTTTAATTTTCTTCTTTTGCACACCCTACCAAATTCATCCACCAATCTCTGCAACTTCTCTTCAGAATCTCCCAAGAGCACAGTGTCATCGGCAAAGAGCAGCTGTGACAACTCCCACTTTGTGTGTGATTCTTTATCTTTTAACTCCACGCCTCTTGCCAAGACCCTCGCATTTACTTCTCTTACAACCCCATCTATAAATATATTAAACAACCACGGTGACATCACACATCCTTGTCTAAGGCCTACTTTTACTGGGAAAAAATTTCCCTCTTTCCTACATACTCTAACTTGAGCCTCACTATCCTCGTAAAAACTCTTCACTGCTTTCAGTAACCTACCTCCTACACCATACACTTGCAACATCTGCCACATTGCCCCCCTATCCACCCTGTCATACGCCTTTTCCAAATCCATAAATGCCACAAAGACCTCTTTAGCCTTATCTAAATACTGTTCACTTATATGTTTCACTGTAAACACCTGGTCCACACACCCCCTACCTTTCCTAAAGCCTCCTTGTTCATCTGCTATCCTATTCTCCGTCTTACTCTTAATTCTTTCAATTATAACTCTACCATACACTTTACCAGGTACACTCAACAGACTTATCCCCCTATAATTTTTGCACTCTCTTTTATCCCCTTTGCCTTTATACAAAGGAACTATGCATGCTCTCTGCCAATCCCTAGGTACCTTACCCTCTTCCATACATTTATTAAATAATTGCACCAACCACTCCAAAACTATATCCCCACCTGCTTTTAACATTTCTATCTTTATCCCATCAATCCCGGCTGCCTTACCCCCTTTCATTTTACCTACTGCCTCACGAACTTCCCCCACACTCACAACTGGCTCTTCCTCACTCCTACAAGATGTTATTCCTCCTTGCCCTATACACGAAATCACAGCTTCCCTATCTTCATCAACATTTAACAATTCCTCAAAATATTCCTTCCATCTTCCCAATACCTCTACCTCTCCATTTAATAACTCTCCTCTCCTATTTTTAACTGACAAATCCATTTGTTCTCTAGGCTTTCTTAACTTGTTAATCTCACTCCAAAACTTTTTCTTATTTTCAACAAAATTTGTTGATAACATCTCACCCACTCTCTCATTTGCTCTCTTTTTACATTGCTTCACCACTCTTACGTGTTCAGCAGAAACCAAAATGCTATCAATCCTGCCAGAGTGCGAAACATTCAACAGGTTTCAGTTTCACATTGTGAGAAGACAGCATTACCTCCCTGGATGTTTGCTGGCAGCATAACACAGGAGTCGCGAGGAACATAACCACGAGACAGATGGAAGCTTAATATCCAATTGAGTCGAAGGTACATTAAAAACAATTTTCTTACCATAGTGAGATGGAAGGAACTACGAAGCGAGGCAGTGAATTAGCTTACCTATACACAGTTTCAAAAGTAGGTACTACAGAACCTGATTATGAAGAAACGATGAAGATATACTAAATACCCTAGCTTAAGGCAGGAGAGAGATGTTATACACACACACACACACACACACACACACACACACACACACACACACACACACACACACACACACACATACACACACACACACACACACACACACACACACATACACACACACAGCTAAGAGGTATGTCCTACGAGGAGAGGTTAAGGGAAATCAACCTGACAACATTGGAGGACAGGAGAGATAGGGGGGACTTGATAACGACATACAAAATACTGAGAGGAATTGACAAGGTGGACAAAGACAGGATGTTCCAGAGATGGGACACAGAAACAAGGGGACACAGTTGGAAGTTGAAGACACAGATGAATCACAGGGATGTTAGGAAGTATTTCTTCAGCCACAGAGTAGTCAGGAAGTGGAATAGTTTGGGAAGCGATGTAGTAGAGGCAGGATCCATACATAGCTTTAAGCAGAGGTATGATAAAGCTCACGGTTCAGGGAGAGTGACCTAGTAGCGACCAGTGAAGTGGCGGGGCCAGGAGCTCGGACTCGACCCCTGCAACCTTAACTAGGTGAGTACACACATACACACACACATACACACATACACACACACACACACACACACACACACACACACACACACACACACACACACACACATTAAGGGAAATCGGCCTGACGACACTGGAGGACAGGAGGGTCAGGGGAGACATGATAACGACATATAAAATACTGCGTGGAATAGACAAGGTGGACAAAGACAGGATGTTCCAGGGAGGGGACACAGAAACAAGAGGCCACAATTGGAAGTTGAAGACACAAATGAGTCAGAGAGATAGTAGGAAGTATTTCTTCAGTCATAGGGTTGTAAGGCAGTGGAATAGCCTAGAAAATGACGTAGTGGAGGCAGGAACCATACACAGTTTTAAGACGAGGTTTGATAAAGCTCATGGAGCGGGGAGAGAGAGGGCCCAGTAGCAACCGGTGAAGAGGCGGGGCCAGGAGCTAAGACTCGACCCCTGTAACCACAAATAGGTGAGTACAAATAGGTGAGTACACAACCGTCTTCAACGTTACTCTTCCTCGGTTATCTAGTTAATGTTCTTAGTGAAACATCGTCACAGTCTCTTTCATGATGCTGGTGATGATGCTGGTGATTACGGTGGTGATGATGATGGTGATGATGATGATGACGATGGTGATGATGGTTATTATTATTATTATTATAAATTTAAGCGCTATACCCATCAGGTTTTTTTCATATTTTCAGTTTTGGAGACTGGAGCCCTGGAGAGAAACACGTACGTGGAAACGTACCTTTACATGCGACCTGTTACCAGAGTTTCACTCCCGCAGCCAGGTCTGAGACCAGATTTCCCTGTTGACCGCTTGCTCAACAGCAGAGAGAGAGAGAGAGAGAGAGAGAGAGAGAGAGAGAGAGAGAGAGAGAGAGAGAGAGAGAGAGAGAGAGAGAGAGAGAGAGAGAGAGAGAGAGAGAGGCGCCACCATCAAATATGCAACACGTGTTTTATGTAAGAACCGAGATAAGAAGCAGCAGCAGCAGCAGCAGCAGCAGCTAGGTGATATACCAGCCAGGTTCGTCATGTGTGGTGGTGGTAGTGAGCTACCATGTTGACCCATGGTGGCAGCTACCATGTTGACCCATGGTGGCAGCTACCATGTTGACCCATGGTGGCAGCTACCATGTTGACCCATGGTGGCAGCTACCATGTTGACCCATGGTGGCAGCTACCATGTTGACCCATGGTGGCAGCTACCATGTTGATCCATGGTGGCAGCTACCATGTTGACCCATGGTGGCAGCTACCATGTTGACCCATGGTAGCAGCTACCATGTTGAACCATGGTGGCAGCTACCATGTTGACCCATGGTGGCAGCTACCATGTTGACCCATGGTGGCAGCTACCATGACCCATGGTGGCAGCTACCATGACCCATGGTGGCAGCTACCATGTTGACCCATGGTGGCAGCTACCATGTTGACCCATGGTGGCAGCTACCATGTTGACCCAGGTGGCAGCTACCATGTTGAACCATGGTGGCAGCTACCATGTTGACCCATGGTGGCAGCTACCATGACCCATGGTGGCAGCTACCATGTTGACCCATGGTGGCAGCTACCATGTTGACCCATGGTGGCAGCTACCATGTTGACCCATGGTAGCAGCTACCATGTTGAACCATGGTGGCAGCTACCATGTTGACCCATGGTGGCAGCTACCATGTTGACCCATGGTGGCAGCTACCATGACCCATGGTGGCAGCTACCATGACCCATGGTGGCAGCTACCATGTTGACCCATGGTGGCAGCTACCATGTTGACCCATGGTGGCAGCTACCATGTTGACCCAGGTGGCAGCTACCATGTTGAACCATGGTGGCAGCTACCATGTTGACCCATGGTGGCAGCTACCATGACCCATGGTGGCAGCTACCATGTTGACCCATGGTGGCAATTACCATGTTGACCCATGGTGGCAGCTATGTTGGCCCATGGTGGCAGCTACCATGTTGACCCATGGTGGCAGCTACCATGTTGACCCATGGTGGCAGCTACCATGTTGACCCATGGTGGCAGCTACCATGTTGACCCATGGTGGCAGCTACCATGTTGACCCATGGTGGCAGCTACCATGTTGACCCATGGTGGCAGCTACCATGTTGATCCATGGTGGCAGCTACCATGTTGACCCATGGTGGCAGCTACCATGTTGACCCATGGTAGCAGCTACCATGTTGAACCATGGTGGCAGCTACCATGTTGACCCATGGTGGCAGCTACCATGTTGACCCATGGTGGCAGCTACCATGACCCATGGTGGCAGCTACCATGACCCATGGTGGCAGCTACCATGTTGACCCATGGTGGCAGCTACCATGTTGACCCATGGTGGCAGCTACCATGTTGACCCAGGTGGCAGCTACCATGTTGAACCATGGTGGCAGCTACCATGTTGACCCATGGTGGCAGCTACCATGACCCATGGTGGCAGCTACCATGTTGACCCATGGTGGCAGCTACCATGTTGACCCATGGTGGCAGCTACCATGTTGACCCATGGTAGCAGCTACCATGTTGAACCATGGTGGCAGCTACCATGTTGACCCATGGTGGCAGCTACCATGTTGACCCATGGTGGCAGCTACCATGACCCATGGTGGCAGCTACCATGACCCATGGTGGCAGCTACCATGTTGACCCATGGTGGCAGCTACCATGTTGACCCATGGTGGCAGCTACCATGTTGACCCAGGTGGCAGCTACCATGTTGAACCATGGTGGCAGCTACCATGTTGACCCATGGTGGCAGCTACCATGACCCATGGTGGCAGCTACCATGTTGACCCATGGTGGCAATTACCATGTTGACCCATGGTGGCAGCTATGTTGGCCCATGGTGGCAGCTACCATGTTGACCCATGGTGGCAGCTACCATGTTGACCCATGGTGGTAGCTACCATGTTGACCCATGGTGGCAGCTACCAGGTTGACCCATGGTGGCAGCTACCATGTTGACCCATGGTGGTAGCTACCATGTTGACCCATGGTGGCAGCTACCATGTTGACCCATGGTGGCAGCTACCATGTTGACCCATGGTGGCAGCTACCATGTTGACCCATGGTGGCAGCTACCATGACCCATGGTGGCAGCTACCATGTTGACCCATGATGGCAGCTACCATGTTGACCCATGGTGGCAGCTACCATGTTGACCCATGGTGGCAGCTACCATGTTGACCCATGGTGGCAGCTACCATGTTGACCCATGGTGGCAGCTACCATGACCCATGGTGGCAGCTACCATGACCCATGGTGGCAGCTACCATGTTGACCCACACTTCAATAAAGTCAAACAATATGTTTATGTTGCTACATAACAGCACTCGGTCAACATCGTGGGTGGGGACGACTGGAAGGAGAGGGGGGGGGCAGCCTTGGGTTCAACGACATACGTAGGTGAACCCATTTCCTTCATGACTCCCTCATTACACTCCACCCCCCTCACTAATCCCACCCCCATCACCAATCCCCACCCCTCCATGCTTCCCCATTCCACTACTCCCTGCTCTCTCACCCCTTCCCATTCCCCACTCCACCCCACACTCCTCCCACTCGACCCCACGCTCCTCATACTCCACCCCACGCTCCTCATACTCCACCCCACACTCCACCCACTCGACCCCACACTCCTCCCACTCCACCCCACACTTCTCCCACTCGACCCCACACTCCTCCCACTCCACCCCACACTCCTCCCACTCCCACAAGATTCACTCACTCGACCAGGCTTCAAAATTCACCTGCAAAGAAAAATGTTAGACAAACACACGACGGACACTCATGGCTGGCTGGCTGAGACTGGTGGCTGGTCAGTGACTGCTGGCTGCCTGAGACTGGTGGTTGGTCAGTGGCTGGCTGGCAGAGACTGGTGGCCGGTCAGTGGCTGCTGGCTGGCTGAGACTTGTGGTTGGTCAGTGGCTGCTGGCTGGCTGAGACTGGTGGCTGGTCAGTGGCTGCTGGCTTTCTGAGACTGGTGGCTGGTCAGTGGCTGCTGGCTGCCTGAGACTGGTGGTTGGTCAGTGGCTGGCTGGCTGGCTGAGACTGGTGGTTGGTCAGTGGCTGCTGGCTGGCTGAGACTGGTGGTTGGTCAGTGGCTGGCTGGCTGGCTGAGACTGGTGGCCGGTCAGTGGCTGCTGGCTGGCTGAGACTGGTGGTTGGTCAGTGGCTGGCTGGCTTTCTGAGATTGGTGGCTGGTCAGTGGCTGCTGGCTGGCTGAGACTGGTGGTTGGTCAGTGGCTGCTGGCTGGCTGAGACTGGTGGCTGGTCAGTGGCTGGCTGGCTTTCTGAGACTGGTGGCCGGTCAGTGGCTGCTGGCTGGCTGAGACTGGTGGCTGGTCAGTGGCTGCTGGCTGCCTGAGACTGGTGGCTGGTCAGTGGCTGCTGGCATTCATCACCCATGCTTCACACCCATATAAGAGCGTTGGTAAAACTATACTCTCATACATTCCCCTCTTTGCCTCCAAGGACAAAGTTCTTTGTCTCCACAGACTCCTAAGTGCACAGCTCACCCTTTTCCCCTCATCAATTCTATGATTCACCTCATCTTTCATAGACCCTTCCGCTGACACGTCCACTCCCAAATATCTGAATACATTCACCTCCTCCATACTCTCTCCCTCCAATCTGATATCCAATCTTTCATCACCTAATCTTTTTGTTATCCTCATAACCTTACTCTTTCCTGTATTCACTTTTAATTTTCTTCTTTTGCATACCCTACCAAATCCATCCACCAACTTCTGCAGCTTCTCTTCAGAATCTCCCAAGAGCACAGTGTCATCAGCAAAGAGCAACTGTGACAACTCCCACTTTATGTGTGATTCTTTATCTTTTAACTCCACGCCTCTTGCCAAAACCCTCGCATTTACTTCTCTTACAACCCCATCTATAAATATATTAAACAACCACGGTGACATCACACATCCTTGTCTAAGGCCTACTTTTACTGGGAAATAATCTCCCTCTTTCCTACATACTCTAACTTGAGCCTCACTATCCTCGTAAAAACTTTTCACTGCTTTCAGTAACCTACCTCCTACACCATACACCTGCAACATCTGCCATATTGCCCCCTATCCACCCTGTCATACGCCTTTTCCAAATCCATAAATGCCACAAAAACCTCTTTAGCCTTATCTAAATACTGTTCACTTATATGTTTCACTGTAAACACCTGGTCCACACACCCCCTACCTTTCCTAAAGCCTCCCTGTTCATCTGCTATCCTATTCTCTGTCTTACTCTTAATTCTTTCAATAATAACTGCCATACACATTACCAGGTATACTCAACAGACTTATCCCCCTATAACTTTTCCACTCTCTTTTGTCCTCTTTGCCTTTATACAAAGGAACTATGCATGCTCTCTGCCAATCCCTAGGTACCGTACCCTCTTCCATACATTTATTAAATAATTACACCAACCACTCCAAAACTATATCCCCACCTGCTTTTAACATTTCTATCTTTATCCCATCAATCCCGACTGCCTTACCGTAACCCTTTCATTTTACCTACTGCCTCACGAACTTCCCCCACACTCACAACTGGCTCTTCCTCACTCCTACAAGATGTTATTCCTCCTTGCCCTATACACGAAATCACAGCTTCCCTATCTTCATCAACATTTAACAATTCCTCAAAATATTCCCTCTATCTTCCCAATACCTCTGACTCTCCATTTAATAACTCTCCTCTCCTATTTTTAACTGACAAATCCATTTGTTCTCTAGGCTTCCTTAACTTGTTAATCTCACTCCAAAAATTTTTCTTATTTTCAACAAAATTTGTTGATAACATCTCACCCACTCTCTCATTTGCTCTCTTTTTACATTGCTTCACCACTTTCTTAACCTCTCTCTTTTTCTCCATATACTCTTCCTTCCTTGCATCACTTCTACTTTGTAAAAACTTCTCATATGCTAACTTTTTCTCCATTACTACTCTCTTTACATCATTCCACCAATCGCTCCTCTTCCCTCCCGCACCCACTTTCCTGTAACCACAAACTTCTGCTGAACACTCTAACACTACATTTTTAAACCTACCCCATACCTCTTCGACCCCATTGCCTATGCTCTCATTAGTCCATCTATCCTCCAATAGCTGTTTATATCTTACCCTAACTGCCTCCTCTTTTAGTTTATAAACCTTCACCTCTCTCTTCCCTGATGCTTCTATTCTCCTTGTATCCCATCTACCTTTTACTCTCAGTGTAGCTACAACTAAAAAGTGATCTGATATATCTGTGGCCCCTCTATAAACATGTACATATATATAAAGCTTGTGATTTTGGCTTAAATAGCAATGCTCTTCTTGCCGAATAATGCACGCAAAAATTTGTGTATGCAATAATTTCACAAAAATCATTCTGAACCTAACGAAAAAATATATTTCATTGTTTACTAAATTATTGTAATTTTTTTTTTCTGCGTTATATGACCCTTGTAGGTTTAGCGCTTCTTTTTTATTATAGTATTAATAATGTAAACTTTTTAATTATCTAAAATATATTTAGATGAATTAGTGTAATTAAATTACGCTTGTTATAAGGTTAGGTAAGTTTTCTAAGATTCTTTTGGTACAAAACTCTTAATTTTTACATTAACGTAAATGAAAAAAAATATGTATCTTTAAACGTATAAGTTCTTGCTAACTGACCAATTTTAATTCTTCGGTACTATATATATATATGAAGATTGAGACACTTATGCAACATATGGGAATTAAAGATTCCCATATGTTGCATAAATGTCTCAATCTTCAACTTGTCGGTTTTTCAAACTATTCATCACAAATATATATATATATATATATATATATATATATATATATATATATATATATATATATATATGCAGCCAGAAGCGTCCAGATGGTATCACCCTTCAAGCCTGGACAGATGGGAAGCAGGTGGTGTGGGACTATACATGTGCATCTACCTTGGCTGATACCTATCTCCAATACACCAGGGAGGAAGGAGGGGCAGCTGCCAGCTTTAGGGAGTCCCAAAAGTCTAGAAAATATGGAGAACTTGCCCATCATTATATGTTTGTTCCCATAGGCTCAGAGACCCTTGGCTCATGGGGAAAGAGTGCATCTAATTTCCTTAAGGAGCTGGGAAAAAGACTCATCAGGGTAACTAGGGATCCCAGGGCAGCTAGTTTTCTGTTCCAGCGGCTCAGCGCGGCTGTTCAAAGGGGTAATGCATGCTGCATTTTGGGCACACGCCCCAGCTCTGAGGAGCTGGATGAGATTTTCGCCTTATAATCGGTGATACACACGTAACAACATGTATATATGTTTATATATATATATATATATATATATATATATATATATATATATATATATATATATATAGATATATATATATATATATATATATATGCCACCTTTATATCAACAATGTATCTCTTAAATCTTCTGTGCCATATTATGTAATAAAATATTCCTATTGGTAAAAAAAAATAGTTTAAAAGATGGGGTGGTAGGGGAAGTGGAATATTCAAATGGCTTCAGGAAGAAATCGAAATATTCTTCCTTGAAGCCTTTTTATCCACTTCTCCGAGGCTATGGGTCCCACAATTTACACCAGAGGTGGACCCCATATTATATATATATATATATATATATATATATATATATATATATATATATATATATATATATATATATATATATATATATATATATATATATATGTATATGTATATATCTTTACCTTTGATATACCTTCCAAGAGTTTTGATCTCTGTATTTGTTCCAGCTCCGATATTTGTCCTGCCCTGAACGGGGCCGTCAGCACTGAGCAATATTCTAAGTGAGGGAGCACTAGCGATTTGAAGAGTGTCACCATCGGCATTATTTTCCCTTGTTTTGAAAGTTCTCAGTACCCACCCAGTCATCTTCCTGGCTGTCGTGATCTTTGTCTTGTTATGTTCCTTAAAAGAAAGGTCCGCTGACATAATTATTCCCAGGTCTTTTACGTGTTCCTTACGTTCTATTTGGTGACCCTCTTGAGTTTTGTATATAGTGCTCCTTTTGAGTTCTTCATTCTTTCCATACCTAAGCAGCTGGAACTTATCACCATTGAACGTCATGTTGTTTTCCACTGCCCACTGGAAAACCCTGTTTATGTCTTCCTGTACTTTTTCAGTGTCCTCTACCGTACTGACTTTCATGCTTATTATAGTGTCATTTGCAAATGATGATACAAAAGTGTGCCGGGTGTTTTCGTCTATGTCTGCTATGAGGATGAGAGACAGCAGAGGTGCCAGGACAGTGCCTTGGGGCACTGAGCTTTTGACCTCGCTGATGCTGGATCTTGCTCTGTTTACTACTACTTGTGTGTTCTCTTCTGTGTGTTAGGAAGCCGAAAATCCATCTGCCTACCTTCCCCGTAATGCCCATGGCCTTCATTTTGTGCGCTATCACTCCATGATCACATTTGTCATATGCCTTTGCAAAATCTGTGTAAATCACATCTGCGTTTTGGTCGTCTTCCAGTGCCTCCGTAATTCTGTCATAATGGTTCAGCAGCTGTGACAAGCATGATCGTCCTTGCTGGTTGTGCTGGTTATATATATATATATATATATATATATATATATATATATATATATATATATATATATATATATATATATATATATAAAACTGGTCAATTAGCAAGAACCCATTTAAAATTACGTCCTTTCTAAAATTTTCTCTTATACGTTTAAAGATATATATTTTTTCATTAACATTAATGTAAAAATTTATAATGTTACACCAAAAGAATCTTAGAAAACTTACCTAACCTTATTATAAAAAGCACAATTTATTTTAGCCTAACCCAACTAAATAGATTTTAGATAAGTTTACAGTAATTTAATACTAAACAAACACAATGAAATATATTTTTTTTCGTTAGGTTCAGAATAATTTTTGCAAAATTATTGCATACACAAATTTTCGCTTGTCTTATATGGCAAGATGAGTGTTGCTTTTAAGCCAAGATCGCAAGTTTTACATATTCGGCACGACATATATATATATATATATATATATATATATATATATATATATATATATATATATATATATATATATATATATATATATATATATATATACACACAATGTACATAAATAAGGAATTACCAACGGTAGTGTTAATTAGGAACTCTCGTACTCAAATAAGAGGATAAACGTATTTCAGAGAAAATCTATAGACATACACGCACATGTATGACTGGGGGAACAAGATCAGGAGGGAGGGGAGAGGAGGGGAAGAGGGAGCTGATTGAAGGAAAGAGAGGAGGGTGGATGGGAAGGAGGGAGGAGAGGTGAAGTGAGTATAAGAGAGTGTGAGTATAAGAGAGTGTGAGTATAAGAGAGTGTGAGTATAAGAGAGTGTGAGTGTGTGGGGGAGGGGGGTACAGAGCACTACCCTCTCTCACCCTGGGCTCCACAAGTGCTGTCTTAGCACCACCTTCAAGAAGTGTTCAACTGGCTGGCCCGGCCATCACCCAACTGACCCGGCCATCACCCAGCTGACCCGGCCATCACCCAGCTGGCCCGGCCATCACCCAGCTGGCCCGGCCATCACCCAGCTGACCCGGCCATCACCCAGCTGGCCCGGCCATCACCCAGCTGGCCCGGCCATCACCCAGCTGGCCCGACCATCACCCAGCTGGCCCGACCATCACCCAGCTGGCCCGGCCATCACCCAGCTGGCCCGGCCATCACCCAGCTGGCCCGGCCATCACCCAGATGGCCCGACCATCACCCAGCTGGCCCGACCATCACCCAGATGGCCCGACCATCACCCAGCTGGCCCGACCATCACCCAGCTGGCCCGACCATCACCCAGCTGGCCCGGCCATCACCCAGCTGGCCCCACAATCACCCAGCTGGCCCCACAATCACCTCACAACAAACACAAGAGAACAACGACAAAAAAAAGTATACGAAAGAAAGAGAAGCAGCAATAAAACAAACAACAGAAGGTGGAAAAAAAAGCAGAAGAATCAGGTAGAAGCAGACGATGAGAAGAAGAGAAAATAAGGACGAAAATGGTGGAGAAATAGAAAATAATAAAAGTGCCTTTATTAAACCATTCTCAAAATAATACTGATTATATATTCTAAAATAAAGTGGATGACCTAAAATAATATTAATGAACTAAATTAAGTGGATGGCCTAAAATATAATGGATGACCTAAAACATAATGGATGGCCTAAAATATAATGGATGATCTAAAACATAATGGATGACCTAAAACATAATGGATGACCTAAAACATAATGGATGACCTAAAATAAGGTGGATGACCTGAAACCAATTTTGCCTGAACTCGACACAAAATAAACTGCATGGATAGACCAGTACTCACAAAACTATTAGTTGTACTCTGAAAGTACTGGATACTGCAGTACTCTGAGAGTACTGTGAGGTCACACGCAGTCCAACGTACGAACCACAGCCCGGCTGGTCAGGTACTGACCTTAGGTGCCTGTTCAGTTCCCTCCTGAAGACAGCCAGGGGTCTACACTAAGAAAAAACGTAACGAGTGTCTTGTCCGGGGCCGAAGACTGCTTAACAGCCTCCCACCATGGATAAGAGGAATTACCAATAGACCCCTGGCTGCCTTCAAGACGGAGCTGGACAGATACTTAGTCGGTGCCGGACTACGTGCGGCCAGTAGTGACAGACTGGTTGATCAGGCCCTGATCCACCGGGAGGCTTGTTTGTGGACCGGGCCGCGGGGGCGTTGATCCCCGGAATACCCTCCAGGTAGGTAGGAGATATATAGTGCACCGTCAGCGGGTTTTTTGCTTTAGTAGGGAGTGGTTTCTGTGTGTAAATTTGGAACTAGCCCGTCTAAGATTTTCCAGGTATAAATTATGAAGTATCTTTCTTGCCTGCATTCCAAAGAGTACAGATCAAGGGACGTTCCCAATAATTTGGGTGCTTGACTGAACGTATGCGTGCAGTTAGGTTTCTCTGTACATTCTCCAGATCAGCAATTTCGTTTAATTTGAAAGGGGTTGATAGTGTATAACAATATTCAAGGTTAGAGAGAATAAATGACTTGAAAATGATCATCACTGGCTTGGCAACCCAGGTTTTGAAGGTTCTCGTTATCCATCTTATCATTTTTCTCGCAATGTGAAAATGACATTGTTGTGATCTTTGATAGTGAGATTCTCTGATGCTTGCCTGGCCAACCAGGCTTGGAGATTTACAGTATCCTCAATAGATGACACTCTCATGTAAATTTCTAGGGTCGTCAACGAAGGAGAGCTCTGTGTTATGGTCTACATCTCTGTCAGATATGAGGATAAGGACGGGGACGAGTACTGTACCAAGTGGAACAGAGTTTTTCACTGTAGCCGCCTCTGACTTAACTCTGTTTACTATTACTCTTGTGCTCTATTGGTTAAAAAGTTAAAGATCCATCTACCCACTTTTCCACTCTTTGTGCTTTATCCATCAGAAGGTTGAAGTTACATTGTCTACTTACCCCTCCCCCCCCCGTTATGCCTGTCATAAAAACAGCTTCTGATCAATCGTGCTGTGGTGCCTATGTTGGACTGCATGTGGCTAGAACCAACAACCTGGTTGAATAGGTGTGATCTGGGACTGAGCCGCGGGGACGATGATACCTGCAATAGCCTGAATATAGATCTTCGTTATTCCCCCAGTCTTACCTTCCAGGTGGGGAATCACAGCGTTTTCAACCTCACCATATTCGCCCACCAAATCACCTTCACCCACTTCATCACCTTCACACACTTCATCACCTTCACCCACTTCATCACCTTCACACACTTCATCACCTTCACACACTTCATCACCTTCACCCACTTCATCACCTTCACCCACTTCATCACCTTCACCCACTTCATCACCTTCACACACTTCATCACCTTCACCCACTTCATCACCTTCACACACTTCATCACCTTCACCCACTTCATCACCTTCACCCACTTCATCACCTTCACACACTTCATCACCTTCACACACTTCATCACCTTCACCCACTTCATCACCTTCACCCACTTCATCACCTTCACCCACTTCATCACCTTCACACACTTCATCACCTTCACCCACTTCATCACCTTCACACACTTCATCACCTTCACACACTTCATCACCTTCACCCACTTCATCACCTTCACCCACTTCATCACCTTCACACACTTCATCACCTTCACACACTTCATCACCTTCACCCACTTCATCACCTTCACCCACTTCATCACCTTCACACACTTCATCACCTTCACCCACTTCATCACCTTCACCCACTTCATCACCTTCACCCACTTCATCACCTTCACCCACTTCATCACCTTCACACACTTCATCACCTTCACACACTTCATCACCTTCACCCACTTCATCACCTTCACACACTTCATCACCTTCACCCACTTCATCACCTTCACCCACTTCATCACCTTCACCCACTTCATCACCTTCACCCACTTCATCACCTTCACCCACTTCATCACCTTCACACACTTCATCACCTTCACCCACTTCATCACCTTCACCCACTTCATCACCTTCACACACTTCATCACCTTCACCCACATCATCACCTTCACCCACTTCATCACCTTCACACACTTCATCACCTTCACCCACTTCATCACCTTCACCCACTTCATCACCTTCACACACTTCATCACCTTCACCCACTTCATCACCTTCACACACTTCATCACCTTCACCCACTTCATCACCTTCACCCACTTCATCACCTTCACCCACTTCATCACCTTCACACACTTCATCACCTTCACCCACTTCATCACCTTCACACACTTCATCACCTTCACACACTTCATCACCTTCACACACTTCATCACCTTCACCCACTTCATCACCTTCACACACTTCATCACCTTCACCCACTTCATCACCTTCACACACTTCATCACCTTCACACACTTCATCACCTTCACCCACTTCATCACCTTCACACACTTCATCACCTTCACACACTTCATCACCTTCACACACTTCATCACCTTCACCCACTTCATCACCTTCACACACTTCATCACATTCACCCACTTCATCACCTTCACACACTTCATCACCTTCACACACTTCATCACCTTCACCCACTTCATCACCTTCACACACTTCATCACCTTCACCCACTTCATCACCTTCACACACTTCATCACCTTCACACACTTCATCACCTTCACCCACTTCATCACCTTCACACACTTCATCACCTTCACACACTTCATCACCTTCACACACTTCATCACCTTCACCCACTTCATCACCTTCACCCACTTCATCACCTTCACACACTTCATCACCTTCACACACTTCATCACCTTCACCCACTTCATCACCTTCACACACTTCATCACCTTCACACACTTCATCACCTTCACACACTTCATCACCTTCACCCACTTCATCACCTTCACCCACTTCATCACCTTCACACACTTCATCACCTTCACCCACTCCACTAATGTCTCACAACACTAAATATGCACTGTGGATCTTTATACGTACACACACAGTAGGCTGGTGTCATTCAACCTACTTGAAGTCTCCCAGCTCAGGCTGACACTACTGAAGTCTCCCAGCTCAGGCTGACACTACTGAAGTCTCCCAGCTCAGGCTGACACTACTGAAGTCTCCCAGCTCAGACTGACACTACTGAAGTCTCCCAGCTCAGGCTGACACTACTGAAGTCTCACAGCTCAGGCTGACACTACTGAAGTCTCCCAGCTCAGACTGACACTACTAAAGTCTCACAGCTCAGACTGACACTACTAAAGTTTCCCAGCTCAGACTGACACTACTGAAGTCTCACAGCTCAGACTGACACTACTAAAGTCTCACAGCTCAGACTGACACTACTAAAGTTTCCCAGCTCAGACTGACACTACTAAAGTCTCACAGCTCAGACTGACACTACTAAAGTCTCACAGCTCAGACTGACACTACTAAAGTTTCCCAGCTCAGACTGACACTACTGAAGTCTCACAGCTCAGGCTGACACTACTGAAGTCTCACAGCTCAGACTGACACTACTGAAGTCTCCCAGCTCAGACTGACACTACTGAAGTCTCCCAGCTCAGACTGACACTACTAAAGTCTCACAGCTCAGACTGACACTACTAAAGTTTCCCAGCTCAGACTGACACTACTGAAGTCTCACAGCTCAGACTGACACTACTAAAGTTTCCCAGCTCAGACTGACACTACTGAAGTCTCACAGCTCAGACTGACACTACTAAAGTTTCCCAGCTCAGACTGACACTACTGAAGTCTCCCAGCTCAGACTGACACTACTAAAGTCTCACAGCTCAGACTGACACTACTAAAGTTTCCCAGCTCAGACTGACACTACTGAAGTCTCACAGCTCAGACTGACACTACTGAAGTCTCCCAGCTCAGACTGACACTACTAAAGTCTCACAGCTCAGACTGACACTACTAAAGTTTCCCAGCTCAGACTGACACTACTGAAGTCTCACAGCTCAGACTGACACTACTAAAGTCTAACAGCTCAGACTGACACTACTGAAGTCTCCCAGCTCAGACTGACACTACTAAAGTCTCACAGCTCAGGCTGACACTACTGAAGTCTCACAGCTCAGACTGACACTACTGAAGTCTCCCAGCTCAGACTGACACTACTGAAGTCTCCCAGCTCAGACTGACACTACTAAAGTCTCACAGCTCAGACTGACACTACTAAAGTTTCCCAGCTCAGACTGACACTACTGAAGTCTCACAGCTCAGACTGACACTACTAAAGTCTCACAGCTCAGACTGACACGACTAAAGTTTCCCAGCTCAGACTGACACTACTAAAGTCTCCCAGCTCAGACTGACACTACTAAAGTCTCCCAGCTCAGACTGACACTAGTAAAGTCTCACAGCTCAGACTGACACTAGTAAAGTCTCACAGCTCAGGCTGACACTACTAAAGTCTCCCAGCTCAGACTGACACTAGTAAAGTCTCACAGCTCAGACTGACACTACTAAAGTCTCCCAGCTCAGACTGACACTAGTAAAGTCTCCCAGCTCAGACTGACACTACTAAAGTTTCCCAGCTCAGACTGACACTACTGAAGTCTCCCAGCTCAGACTGACACTAGTAAAGTCTCCCAGCTCAGACTGACACTACTAAAGTTTCCCAGCTCAGACTGACACTACTGAAGTCTCACAGCTCAGACTGACACTACTGAAGTCTCACAGCTCAGACTGACACTACTAAAGTTTCCCAGCTCAGACTGACACTACTGAAGTCTCACAGCTCAGACTGACACTACTGAAGTCTCACAGCTCAGACTGACACTACTGAAGTCTCACAGCTCAGACTGACACTACTGAAGTCTCACAGCTCAGACTGACACTACTGAAGTCTCACAGCTCAGACTGACACTACTGAAGTCTCACAGCTCAGACTGACACTACTGAAGTCTCACAGCTCAGACTGACACTACTGAAGTCTCACAGCTCAGACTGACACTACTGAAGTCTCACAGCTCAGACTGACACTACTGAAGTCTCACAGCTCAGACTGACACTACTAAAGTCTCACAGCTCAGACTGACACTACTAAAGTTTCCCAGCTCAGACTGACACTACTGAAGTCTCACAGCTCAGACTGACACTACTGAAGTCTCACAGCTCAGACTGACACTACTGAAGTCTCACAGCTCAGACTGACACTACTGAAGTCTCACAGCTCAGACTGACACTACTGAAGTCTCACAGCTCAGACTGACACTACTAAAGTTTCCCAGCTCAGACTGACACTACTGAAGTCTCACAGCTCAGACTGACACTACTGAAGTCTCACAGCTCAGACTGACACTACTAAAGTTTCCCAGCTCAGACTGACACTACTGAAGTCTCACAGCTCAGACTGACACTACTGAAGTCTCACAGCTCAGACTGACACTACTGAAGTCTCACAGCTCAGACTGACACTACTGAAGTCTCACAGCTCAGACTGACACTACTGAAGTCTCACAGCTCAGACTGACACTACTGAAGTCTCACAGCTCAGACTGACACTACTGAAGTCTCACAGCTCAGACTGACACTACTGAAGTCTCACAGCTCAGACTGACACTACTGAAGTCTCACAGCTCAGACTGACACTACTAAAGTCTCACAGCTCAGACTGACACTACTAAAGTTTCCCAGCTCAGACTGACACTACTGAAGTCTCACAGCTCAGACTGACACTACTGAAGTCTCACAGCTCAGACTGACACTACTGAAGTCTCACAGCTCAGACTGACACTACTGAAGTCTCACAGCTCAGACTGACACTACTGAAGTCTCACAGCTCAGACTGACACTACTGAAGTCTCACAGCTCAGACTGACACTACTGAAGTCTCACAGCTCAGACTGACACTACTGAAGTCTCACAGCTCAGACTGACACTACTGAAGTCTCACAGCTCAGACTGACACTACTGAAGTCTCACAGCTCAGACTGACACTACTGAAGTCTCACAGCTCAGACTGACACTACTAAAGTCTCACAGCTCAGACTGACACTACTGAAGTCTCACAGCTCAGACTGACACTAGTAAAGTCTCACAGCTCAGACTGACACTACTGAAGTCTCCCAGCTCAAGCTGAGAGATTTCATAAATCTGTAAGAGAGTCATCTCGTGTGCTGAAGTACAGCTGCGGCTCAGCTCGTCATTGTTCCCACTATGTAACTGTTGTATAAAATACAGCTCCACCACACTGATATTTACCTGTCTCTTGTTATATGACCTTAATCTGTCCCGCGAGTTACGTGTGTCTGTCTGTTTGTATCTGTCTGTCTGACTGTCTGTCTCTCTCTCTCTCTCTCTGGTTAATTAATTCAATTTTAGTCAACCAGACTGTTAGTGCAATGTGAACATAGTTAATCGTACACGGGAACACACGGTCGCAACACGTACGCACGCACATGCAGACACGCGCAACCACAAATACACACAGATTCCAAGGGAAGACAAATGGAATAGAGGAAGAGAAGAAGTAGCACTGCTTGTTAGAAGCCAGTGGAGTTTTGAGGAGATGGAGGAATGTACAATGGGGAAGTTGATGACTATATAGTAAGCACACTGAAGACGAGGGGTCCCAAGGTAATGATATCAGTGATATACAACCCTCCGCTAAACAGCAAGAGACAAAAGACAAAAGCATGATAAAAGTAACAGAGCAATGGTGGATGCACTAGTTGAAATGGCCAGAAGGGCCCACATGTACAGGGCAAAGCTACCGGTTACGGGGCACTTGAACCACAAGGAGGTTGACAAGGAAAACCTAGAGCCAGTGGGGGACCAGAAATGTGGAGTGCTAAGATGCTGTAGGTGGTAATGAAGAACCAACATCTTAAGGACTCAAAGATGAGCCAGCAAGGCTAGATCTGGTATTCACAGTGAGTGGTTCCGACACAGGGGAAATTACACATGAAAATTTCCTCGTCGCTAGTGATCATGTGGTCCTGAATTTCGAATACCTTGTGGAATTAACAGCGCAGAGTGAAGAGCACAGGAAGGAGGGAAGAAGCCAAACCTCAAAAAAGAGGACTACACAGGTATGAGGCAGTTGTTGTACGAGGTGCAGTGGGAAAGAGAACTAGAGGGAAAGACAATGAATGACATATCATTCATTGTCTTTCCCTCTAGAACACGTGGCCAGAAATTGTTGGGAGGCGGAGAAGTTCGTGCAGAGGGGCAGTAGAAACAATGGGAAGACCAGAGTGAGGCCATGGTTTACCAAGACCAGAGTGAGGCCATGGTTTACCAAGACCAGAGTGAGGCCATGGTTTACCAAGACCAGAGTGAGGCCATGGTTTACCAAGACCAGAGTGAGGCCATGGTTTACTAAGACCAGAGTGAGGCCATGGTTTACCAAGAGGTGTAGAGAAACCAAATGTTAGACCATGGAAAAGGTATAGAAAGAACAGAAAATTTCAGGGATGGTAAATAGGAACAAGTGGGTACAACTGGAAAATGAAAACTCAGATAAGCCATAGGGATGATAGGAAGTATTTCTTCAGCCTTAAAGTTATCAGAAAATGGAACAATCTGAACAGTGAAGTGGCAGAGGCGGGATCCATACATAGCCTTAAGAAGAGGTACGACAAGGTTCTTGAAGCCAGGAGATAATCGACCTAATAGCGATCAGCGAAGAGTCGGGGCCAGACGCTGTGAATCGACCTCTCCAACCCCAGTGGTGAGTATACACACATACATACACACACACACACACACACACACACACACACACACACACACACACACACACACACACACACACACACACACACACACACACATAGTTGGTATCACGGTGTCTGCTGTTAACGAGGCAGTAATCTCTGGTATCACAGCAAGAGTTAGCAGTATAAGAGCGTCCAGCCAATGATACTGGTGCACAAGCTGTCTTGTGCCCAGCGCCTCACTCTCAAGCCACAGATGATAGCTCCGTAGCGGCCTCGTAAAGTGGCACTGCTAGCACTAACAAGTCTTTATATAGTAGTTGTTGTTGTTGTTGTAGTTGTAGGTGGTGATGGTGTCCGCGCCAGCTGCAACCACCGTCTCTCTTTTATGATCTAAGTTACTCTTTACTGTCCTCTTAACTCCTGGAGTTATTCTCTCACCAGTTAGTGTCGTTCTCCTTCACTCCCCACCTACACACCACTCAAGTGCCCACTCTTCTACCCTATTCAGTCCCTACTATGTCTTCCCCTTCCAAGTGATAGTAACTCCAGCTCTGCTGGAAGCAAACCTTTGAAGCTGCCCTAGCTAATGAGCCCTTACTTACTGGAATACTTGGCTCTATCCTCACTGCCCTACTGAAGTCTGCCACCTCAGGATGACACAACTAAAGTCTTCTAGCTCAGACTGACACTACTGAAGTCTCCCATTTCAGGCTGACACTACTGAAGTCTCCCAGTTCAGGCTGACAATACTGAAGTCTCCCAGCTCAGACTGACATTAGTGAAGTATCCCAGCTCAGATTGACACTAGTGAAGTCTCCCAGCACAGGCTGTCACTGCTGAAGTCTCCCAGCACAGTCTAACACTGTTGATGTCTCGCAGAACTGATGGACGCTACTGAAGACTCCCAGCTCAGACTGACACTACTGAAGTCTCCCAACTCAGGTTGACACTAGTGAAGTCTCCCAGCACAGGCTGTTACTGCTGAAGTCTCCCAGCACAGGCTGACACTGCTGATGTCTCGCAGCAAAGGCTGACACTGTTGAAGTCTCCCAGCTCAGACTGACTGCTGAAATCTCCCAGCACAAGCTGACACTGCTGAAGTCTCACAGCTCAGGCTGACACTACTGAAGTCTGCCACCTCAAGCTGACACATTTCAACACATTGTCTTGCCAGAGGCGCGCTTACACTACAGTTATAAAACTGCAACATTAACACCCCTCCATCAGAGTGCAGACACTGTACTTCACATCTCCAGGACTCAAGTCCGGCCTGCCAGTTTCACTGACTCCCTTCATAAATGTTACCTTGCTTACACTCCAACAGCACGTCAAGTCCTAAAAACCATTTGTCTCCATTCGCTCCTATCAAACACGCTCACGCACGCATGCTGGAAGTCAAAGTCCCTCGCATACAACACCTCCTTTACCCCCTCTCTTCAACCTTTCCTAGGCCGACCCCTACCCCGCCTTCCCTCCACTACAGATTTATACACTCTCGAAGTCATTCTATTTTGTTCCATCCTCTCTAAATGTCCAAACCACCTCAACAACCCTACCTCAGCCCTCTCGATAATAGTTTTGGTAATCCCACACCTAGTCCTAATTTCCAAATTACGAATTCTCTGCATTATATTCACACCGCACATTGCCCTCAGACATGACATCTCCACTGCCTCCAGCCTTCTCCTTGTTGCAACATTCACCTCCCACGTTTCACACCCATATAAGAGCGTTGGTATACATTGTACTCTCATACATTCCCCTCTTTGCTTCCATGGACAAAGTTTTTTGTCCATGGAAGCACCATTCACCTTTTTCCTCTCATCAATTCTTTGATTCACCTCATCTTTCATAGACCTATCTACTGACACGTCCACTCCTAAATATCTGAAAACATTCACCACCTCCATACTCTCTCCCTCCAATCTGATATCTAATCTTTCGTCACCTAATTTTTTTTATCCCCATCACCTATATTCACCTTTAATTTTCTTCTTTCACATACCCTACCAAACTCATCTACCAACCTCTGCAACTTCACTTCAGAATCTCCCAAAATCAGCGTTATCAGCAAAGAGCAACTGTAACAACTTCCACTTTGTGTTAGATTCTTTATCTATTAACCCCACACCTCCTGCCAACACCTGAGCATTCACTTCTCTTACAACCCTACCTAAAAATATAGTGAACAACCACGGTGACATCACACATCCTTGTCTAAGGCCTACTTTTACTGGGAAATAATCTCCCTCTCTCCTATATTCTCTAACCTGAGTCTCACTATCCTCGTAAAAACTCTTCACTGCTTTCAGTAACCTATCTCCTATTCCATACATTTGCAACATCTGTCACATTGCCCCTCTGTCCACCCTGTCATATGATTTTTTCAAATCCATAAATGCTACAAAAACCTCTTACCCTTATCTTATCTAAATACTGTTACACTGTAAACACCTGGTCCACACACCCCCTACCTTTCCTAAAGCCTCCTTGTTCATCTGCTATTCTACTCTCCGTCTTACTCTTAATTCTTTCAATAATAACCCTGCCATACACTTTTGTTTAATGGAAAAGAAATACCTACCTTCACTCCTCATGTTGCTATCCTCCCTACTCTACCTCCCTCCCTCCCTCCCTTCCTTAACAGGGTGCCTTGCCCCCTCCTAACTCAGCTCACTTCACTTGCATTGCATCTCAACATAGACCAACTTAATCCAAAGAAATCCATTGCTCTGATATAAGGACCTTTACATCAAAGACAGCACTTGCCTTAGTGATTAATGCCGTACATGGGTGGGGGAATTGTGTGGTGGGGAGGGTGTGAGGGAGAGGGAGGGAGGGAGAGAGAAGAGAGAGGGAAAGAGAAGAGAGAGGGAAAGAGAAGACAGAGGGAAAGAGAAGAGAGGGAAAAAGAAGAAAGAGGGGAAATCTCGAGAGGAGAAAGGGAAAGAGGGAAAGAGGGGGAGAGAGACCTCTCAGTCATTCATGGAAGTCTAGAGATGGAGTCTATCTGGAGGGTATTCTGGGGATCAACGCCCCCACGGCCCGGTCCACGACCAGGCCTCCCGGTGGATCAGGTCCTGATCAACCAGGCTGTTACTGCTGGCCGCACGTAGTCCAACGTACGAACCACAGCCCGGCTGATCCGGCACCGACTTTAAGTATCTGTCCAGCTCCCTCTTGAAGGTAGCCAGGGGTTTATTGGTAATTCCCCTTATGCATGATGGGAGGCTGTTGAACAGTCTTGGGCCCCGGACACTTATGGCGTTTTCTCTTAATGTACCAATGGCGCCCCTACTTTTCATTGGGGGTATTTTGCACCGCCTGCCCAGTCTTTTACTTTCGTAGGGAGTGATTTCTGTGTACAGATTCGGGACCATTCCTTCTAGCATTTTCCAAGTGTAGATCATGATAAAACACTCTCGCCTGCGTTCCACCGAGTACAAGTCAAGTGCTTCCAAGCGTTCCCAGTAGTTGAGGGGTTAGATGGAACTTATATGTGCAGTAAAGGTTCTCTGTACACCCTCTAGATCTGCAATTTCACCTGCTTTGAACGGAAATGTTAACGCACAGCAGTATTCCAACCTAAAGAAAACAACTGATTTGAAAAGGATCATCAATGGCTTGGCATCTCTTGTTTTGAATGTTCTCATTATCCATCCTATCATTTTCTTTCCAGCTGTGATCGTGGCACTGTTGTGATCCTTGAAAGTGAGATCCTCAGACATTACCACTCCCAGGTCCCTCACATTATTTTTCCACTCTATTGTATGATCAGAGTTTGAGGTATCCTCAGTTCTAGTTATTTTCTCCTCCAGTTTTCCATAACAGAGTAGTTGGAATTTGTCCTCATTGAACATCATATTGTTTACCGTTGCCCACTGGAAAACTTTGTTTATATCTTCTTGGAAGTTAACCGCGTCCTCAGCAGATGACAGCCTCATGCAGATCCTAGTATCGTCTGCAAAGGATGATACGGTGCTGTGGATTACATCTCTGTCTATGTCTGATAAGAGGATGAGGAACAGGATGGGGGCGAGTACTGAGCCTTGTGGAACAGAGCTCTTCACTATGGCAGCCTCCGATTTAACTCTGTTGACCACTACTCTTTGTGTTCGAATGATTAGAAAGTTGAAGATCCATCTCCAGTTATTTCTTTAGCACGTATTTTGTGCGCCATTACCATGATCGCACTTGTCAAAGGCTTTTGCAAAATCTGTGTATATTACATCAGCATTCTGTTATTCTTCCAGTGCATCCAAGACCATGTCATAGTGGTCCAGTAGTTGTGAGAGGCAGGAGCGACCTGCCCTGAACCCATGTTGCCCTGGATTGTGCAGTTTTGGGGAATCCAAGTGATTTGGAGTGACTTAGATTAGAATGTTGGTGGCAGCAAACACCATACACAGTTTTAGCATGAGGCGCAGCACGCCTCACGAGGAAGCTCACCTCATCTGCAAGAAACGAGGACCAGGAGCTTTGACTCGCGCCCAACAACCATAACTGAGAGAGCACACACCAACACAACTCTGCTCCGGTAATTACAAACAGGTAATTAAAACAGGTATCTACAATAGTATTTACATTATTATTATTATTATTATAATCAAGGGGGAAGCGCTAAACCCGGAGGATTATACAGCGCCTGGGGGGGGGGGATGTGGAAGACATTCAGGCTTAATTCGGGGAACTGGAGCACAGATCCAATTCCCTAAATCAAGAGCCCCTCACCAACATCAAGGAACCTTCCTTGAGGGGAATAGTATTTACAAATAATTACAATACTGAAGCACTGGTGAAGGTATTCACTTGTAATTATGTATATAAAGCGCTAAACCCGTGGGTGTCACTCAATACAACAGTAGTGGAGGTGCAATCCACCGCTGGTTCATCCACGTCTTCGATCCACGGTGACCACAGCTCAACAGTAGCAAACATCCTTCCTCCACTTCTCCCCTGATCATTGGATGGAGGATCTAGCCTTCACTACTCCTGGATGAAGGATCTAGCCTTCACTACTCCTGGATGGAGGATCTAGCCTCCACTACTCCTGGATGAAGGATCTAGCCTCCACTACTCCTGGATGAAGGATCTAGCCTTCACTACTCCTGGATGAAGGATCTAGCCTTCACTACTCCTGGATGAAGGATCTAGCCTCCACTACTCCTGGATGAAGGATCTAGCCTCCACTACTCCTGGATGAAGGATCTAGCCTCCACTACTCCTGGATGAAGGATCTAGCCTCCACTACTCCTGGATGGAGGATCTAGCCTCCACTACTCCTGGATGAAGGATCTAGCCTCCACTACTCCTGGATGAAGGATCTAGCCTCCACTACTCCTGGATGAAGGATCTAGCCTCCACTACTCCTGGATGAAGGATCTAGCCTCCACTACTCCTGGATGAAGGATCTAGCCTCCACTACTCCTGGATGAAGGATCTAGCCTCCACTACTCCTGGATGAAGGATCTAGCCTCCACTACTCCTGGATGGAGGATCTAGCCTCCACTACTCCTGGATGAAGGATCTAGCCTCCACTACTCCTGGATGAAGGATCTAGCCTTCACTACTCCTGGATGAAGGATCTAGCCTTCACTACTCCTGGATGAAGGATCTAGCCTCCACTACTCCTGGATGAAGGATCTAGCCTCCACTACTCCTGGATGGAGGATCTAGCCTCCACTACTCCTGGATGAAGGATCTAGCCTTCACTACTCCTGGATGAAGGATCTAGCCTCCACTACTCCTGGATGAAGGATCTAGCCTGCACTACTCCTGGATGAAGGATCTAACCTCCACTACTCCTGGATGAAGGATCTAGCCTTCACTACTCCTGGATGAAGGATCTAGCCTCCACTACTCCTGGATGAAGGATCTAGCCTCCACTACTCCTGGATGGAGGATCTAGCCTCCACTACTCCTGGATGAAGGATCTAGCCTCCACTACTCCTGGATGAAGGATCTAGCCTCCACTACTCCTGGATGGAGGATCTAGCCTCCACTACTCCTGGATGGAGGATCTAGCCTCCACTACTCCTGGATGAAGGATCTAGCCTTCACTACTCCTGGATGAAGGATCTAGCCTCCACTACTCCTGGATGAAGGATCTAGCCTGCACTACTCCTGGATGAAGGATCTAACCTCCACTACTCCTGGATGAAGGATCTAGCCTTCACTACTCCTGGATGAAGGATCTAGCCTCCACTACTCCTGGATGAAGGATCTAGCCTCCACTACTCCTGGATGGAGGATCTAGCCTCCACTACTCCTGGATGAAGGATCTAGCCTCCACTACTCCTGGATGAAGGATCTAGCCTCCACTACTCCTGGATGGAGGATCTAGCCTCCACTACTCCTGGATGGAGGATCTAGCCTCCACTACTCCTGGATGAAGGATCTAGCCTCCACTACTCCTGGATGGAGGATCTAGCCTCCACTACTCCTGGATGAAGGATCTAGCCTCCACTACTCCTGGATGGAGGATCTAGCCTCCACTACTCCTGGATGAAGGATCTAGCCTCCACTACTCCTGGATGAAGGATCTAGCCTCCACTACTCCTGGATGGAGGATCTAGCCTCCACTACTCCTGGATGAAGGAACTAGCCTTCACTACTCCTGGATGAAGGAACTAGCCTCCACTACTCCTGGATGAAGGATCTAGCCTTCACTACTCCTGGATGAAGGATCTAACCTCCACTACTCCTGGATGGAGGAACTAGCCTCCACTACTCCTGGATGAAGGATCTAGCCTTCACTACTCCTGGATGAAGGATCTAACCTCCACTACTCCTGGATGAAGGAACTAGCCTCCACTACTCCTGGATGGAGGATCTAGCCTTCACTACTCCTGGATGAAGGATCTAGCCTTCACTACTCCTGGATGAAGGATCTAACCTCCACTACTCCTGGATGAAGGATCTAGCCTTCACTACTCCTGGATGAAGGATCTAGCCTCCACTACTCCTGGATGAAGGATCTAGCCTCCACTACTCCTGGATGGAGGATCTAGCCTCCACTACTCCTGGATGAAGGATCTAGCCTCCACTACTCCTGGATGAAGGATCTAGCCTCCACTACTCCTGGATGGAGGATCTAGCCTCCACTACTCCTGGATGGAGGATCTAGCCTCCACTACTCCTGGATGAAGGATCTAGCCTCCACTACTCCTGGATGGAGGATCTAGCCTCCACTACTCCTGGATGAAGGAACTAGCCTCCACTACTCCTGGATGAAGGATCTAGCCTCCACTACTCCTGGATGGAGGATCTAGCCTCCACTACTCCTGGATGGAGGATCTAGCCTCCACTACTCCTGGATGAAGGAACTAGCCTCCACTACTCCTGGATGAAGGATCTAGCCTCCACTACTCCTGGATGGAGGATCTAGCCTCCACTACTCCTGGATGAAGGATCTAGCCTCCGCTACTCCTGGATGAAGGATCTAGCCTCCACTACTCCTGGATGAAGGATCTAGCCTCCACTACTCCTGGATGAAGGATCTAGCCTCCACTACTCCTGGATGAAGGATATAGCCTCCACTACTCCTGGATGAAGGATCTAGCCTCCACTACTCCTGCATGAAGGATCAAGCCTCCACTACTCCTGCATGAAGGATCTAGCCTCCACTACTCCTGGATGAATGATCGAGCCTCCACTACTCCTGGATGAAGGATCTAGCCTCCACTACTCCTGGATGAAGGATCTAGCCTCCACTACTCTTGTCAGCATAGTTGCTGATCCCTGTATTCCCAGTATTATATAGCATAGCATATTAGTATCATCCCTGTGCTTTAGACACGAGATCCCTCGTAAGCCTTTGGCTTTGTGTGACGTCATAGGCATACACATGGGCAGTGATCCCTTTGTCCCGCTCTCACTCGGCGGCAGACCTACAAGACGTGAACAGGCTTGGCACCGGGCTCCATCTCTCATCTCAGTCTGACAATATATCTACCATCCTACAAGTGTGTCTACTTTCAACCTGTGATATCTCCATTCAAGAACCCTTACGATAAATGGTGACAGCGGTGAGCCTGTAATTCTGACGATTACAGCGATTTCTGGAGATAAAGTTGTCGACCAGCAAGACGGCCATTTCGTGTTACCAGTAGGCCTACCGAGGTTCACCCCATCCAGCTACCTCAAGCCAGCTACTCTACCAGCTTCTACATTATTCACTGGTCAGTCTCTTTGTATTAGTGTTTCCTGCTTTTTTGCATTACTCCCGAGGGGTTGACCCGAGTTTGCAAAATAAGCCAGCTTCCAGTCTGTGGTGGGGGAGTCAGAACACCCGAGTCCAGTCCAGCCTAGCCTACTCCATCCAATTATTTTGCCTGCCAAGCCAGCTTCCACCCCTGCTGTGCTCATCGTGTGAAGTTATCTAGCTATTCTGTGTGAAGGGTTAAGATAAGCCAGCTAGCAACTAACCCAGGTGTCTTACCCCAGTACTCAAGCAAGCCACATGAGTAGCCTTCATCGCTTGTGATTCAAGTTCCAAGCATTCTGAGTGCTCCTTGTCATCCTTGTGGTGTTGTAGTATTTCGTGGGTTTCTTCTAAGCCAGCCGGCTTAGAATTATCTTCGCGGCAGTGTGGGTTTTCTCAGTGAGGCTTACGACGTTCAACCCATAAGCCCAGCCACTCACGATCACGTGTGTCGCATCATTGCCGGTCTCAGACGCCTCGCTCAGCCATCACCCACAAACCCAACTACAGTCGGCCATTACAACTCACCTACCTCATCAGTGTTTTGGTGCATTGCTAAGGGTTGTAGCACCATATTTTAAGGACCACATAGGGGGTCAAGAGCTAGAGAGTGGCGCGCCATCTTTAAAAGCCTCCTATGTGTTGTCTCTCGCCGATTTAAGCGCAATTCTACGATCATCTGTGCAGAGGACAGCAGCAAGACGATAAAAACAATCCATCAATCTCATTTTTTTCAAGTGTTACAGCTATAATATTTTTTTTTTTTTTTAGAGACATTTGCGAGTGTTGAGACATTTCTTTTGTGTTCCCAGTGAATTTTTCTCTTAGTGACATTCAGTGACTCTTGATCAGACTCAGTGTTTATCATGTACTGATTGCATAAATTTCTTTTAATCTCCTTAATTCAGTGTTAATTTTCGTGCATTATTTTATATCTGTTGTGTTGTGTTTCTTTTTATACACTTGAAGTAAGTACTTAGTGTTTCCTTTGTTGTGTGTGCAACATATGAGCAGTATAGAACTTGTGTTTAAACTTCAGAATTCCAGTGAATTAACTCAGTAAATTTTTCACCTCATATCCTGCATCACAACTCAGTGTTGTCTGTTATTTTTTTTTTTCTTCCTAGCAATTGTGTATTTTATTTTTGTTCCCTGTGTGTTGAACATTCTTGTGTTCATATTCCTTTATTCAGCCAGTGTTTAATTTGTCTTTTTTCCACAGACATTAGTGCCATTTTTAAAGTCTCCAGCAAGAACTCTTTTACAAAATTTTTTTAAACACATCAAGTTTCATTGCAAGAAAATTCTAGTATTGTGTTTATGTTGATGTTTTGTGCTCTGCATCACTGTAAGTGTTGTATTTCTTTTTGTTGTGTGTTTTAGCACCTATTATTTTTCATATTTTATTGAACAAATTCACTCTTAGTGCAATTTTTAAGTTCTCCTTTTAAAGTAAATTGTTCTTTTGCTTGTTGTTTAAGTGCAGTTAAGAGTTAAAGTGTTCATTCCTTGATATATTTCTTTTCTTGTGTGTTATAATTTTAATTATTGCACATAGACTCATTTTGCAATAATTCTTGTGCAAATATTGTGTTGCTATTAAAGTTTTTCTTGCAGAAAATTTTATGCAGTGTTGTGCAATACAGTTTCTTACAGTGCAGTTTCTTATGCTCTGTTCTGTGCATAGTATTTTATTCTGTCTGTCATTTTAATTTTTATTTCAGTGAATTGTGTGTTTGTTTTAATTTTTGCACAAGTTTATTGAGTCCATTTTATTATTTTATTGTGTATTTTCCTTGTTGCATTGAAAGTAAAGACAACTCACTGTGCCATTTATTCAATTTAAAGTAAAAGTTGAGCATATTAGATTTGAGCAAGTACAAGTTCTCTTGATTTTCAGTGTTTGTTAAGTTGCATATTTTTTTTTTCTTGTGTGAGTTCTTTGCTTACTGTGTAACTTGTCAATTTTTAATTACTTATGCAGAATAGTTAAGCATTTTCTTCCATTTAAGTTCACTGTGTTGTGTGTTCCTCAGTTATCATTTTCTTTGTTCTCTAAATTCTAGTTTTTACATTTTGGCAAACATGTCTCAAGTTTTCTCTAGCGATGCCTCAGCACTTGCTGCTAGTACAACCATTAATGTGTCAGCCCAAAATTCGAGTAACTCCGTATCAAACGATAGACATACTCAGACTTCTGGCATGCGTAACTTCACTCGTGATCCGTATGATGCTATGCCATTATTCAATGGTGACCCAGACAACCTTGAAGGTTGGTTTACTGCAGTTAGAGCCAGAGCTGACGCTTCAGTTGATGGCCCCCCATCTGAGAGTCTTTTAATAAGTATCGGAAAGGAGAGTCTAGCCCGTTCTTCAGCTGCCTCAAATGTATTTAAATTAATTCGAATGAAGGACTTCCAAGATCTGACCAGGTGGCAAGATTATGAACAGTTAATTCGCAATTATCTTGAACCAGTGCGAGAAACCGATCCGTTCGTTGTTCTCAAAGAATTAGTTTGCACAGCCCCGAGACCAGAAGAGTCATTAGAGGAGTTTGCTCTCCGTCTCAATAACCTAATGTCCTCATTTGTTAAAGCAGGCCGAAATTCAAGATATCTTAACGATAGTGATAAACCAGCCCTTGATGGGTTTGCCAGATTAGCTGCCTTTGGAGTCGTTAAACAACTAATGCCACCGACATCTAAGTATGTGTACAATTCAAGTCCGCTAGATGCTAATATGGGACCGCTTAAAGCTCTAATCCATGTACGAAATTTGTGTCCCGAGGGATCCTTCCCTTATCGTAGGTCTATGCCAAACACCTTGTCCAATCCTGTACCTCCTTTAGTTTGTGCTACTACCAAACCTCCCAACCGCAATCACTCACGCTCATCATCCAAAGCAAGTGTTAAGAGCTATCATTCCCGTAACACCCATAGTACGTACAGTAACCACAGTCAAATAATTTGCTACAATTGTGGTTTCCGTGGCCATATCGCTAGTAATTGTTATGCCAGTTACCCTAAGAAGCGTCGTACTGATGATGAGTACCAGTCAGATCTTCCCTACTGTACTCATCATAGAATTCATGGACATGATACATCTGAGTGCAATGCGCTCTACAATATGCGGTACTCTAGATCTTTCCATGGCCGTTCCAACCGCAGAGCCAGGAGAGGAAACAGACGTCGTGGTTCACAGTCTAATCAGAACCAGGCTCATTCTTCCAATTCGGGGGAATTAGAGCGCCCCAGTCAAACCGCCCAATGGTGACGGTAAGTGATAATGAGTATGCCATCCCCGTTCACAATTCCTTTGAAGCCTTAAGCAGTCTCGAGAATGACAATCCTGCTGATGATGTGGCTTCACACGTCTCTGACGTAGAGGAATTTGGGGATGAAGTAGAAGATGCTTTCTCCGATGATAACTCAACTTCCTGTTTGCATATGAGTTCTAATGCAACGATTGGTCCATTAGTACAAGCTTCTGTCCATAATGCGCCCGTTCATGTGTTCATGGACTCTGGTGCGCAAGTTAATATCATTAGGTCTAGCTTGTTTAAAGAGAAGCGGTTACGACGTATCCTCCTCGTTGAACCAACTACTGTAACCTTCCTTGGTGGAGTAGCTGGTTCTCTTCTGCGAGTCCGAGGTCAGACTTCACTCACCTTTACTATCCAAGGCAGAGACTTTACTGCTGTTTTTCTTGTTGTCGACCAGATTGCTTTCCCTGGTGACCTTCTTCTGGGATTTGCTTCCATGCGAGACTTACGCATTGTGCTCGACCCGTACCGATGGCATGCCCAAATAGATGACTTAATCGTTCCATTCTGGGGTTACCAGCTTGGATCAGAAATCTGTCATACTGCTGCAGAGTATGATGTACGCATTAAGTCCTTACAAGCCAATGCAATTTCCAGTAGCGTACCCAAGCGGTCAGGCACTGGTAATTCTGTCACTCCCATTAGTGTTCCACCTATACCTTCAGACTTGCAGGATAGTGTTCCGTTGCCTCAAGTGTCCGAGGACACTCAGACTGCCTTGAGTGCACAGCCTATCCCTGCAATGACTGCTAGTTCGAGTAGTAGTTTCTCCACAGGGGATGCCTTGTCAGAAAACGATTACTTGGAACTAGTAATGCCATCTCTTGTTGATGTCACATGCCGTTTGCAGAAAGACGTCTCTGTTGCGGCTAGTGCTCTCACTAGAGTGTCTGTTGTTGTTCCTAATGT
The DNA here is from genome assembly GCF_038502225.1 of Cherax quadricarinatus. Taxonomy (NCBI): domain Eukaryota; kingdom Metazoa; phylum Arthropoda; class Malacostraca; order Decapoda; family Parastacidae; genus Cherax; species Cherax quadricarinatus. Next base: position 25,067,816 of record NC_091301.1, on the reverse strand, counting down.
TCCAGATGGTGATACCGTCCTAGTTGACAGTGATTCCTGCAAGGTCAAAGGTTTATTTGTTGAACCTTCCTTACACATTGTAAGAGACAGTAAGATCCATTTACTCCTTGCTAACACTTTGGGTCACAGTGTTCGTCTCAGAGCAAATACCAACCTCGTTGACCTAGTTCACTATCCTTACCCTGTTCAAGTACAGGATGACGTGTCACCTGACCAGTGGGTCGGTGCTATTTCTACCGGGGAGACCTCATCCACTTCTCCGGATCAATCTGTTTCACCAGTTGAGGAGAAAGACTTAGCTCCTACTGACTTCCCAGACGAAGTCAAGCGTTTGTTGACTCTGTTGAACAAACGTCGTAAAGCTATTGCCTTACCAGGTGAGAAGATGGGTATAACGAACTTATTGTCCCATCGTATTCCACTTGAACCTGGTACTAGACCTATTTACATACCTGCGTACAGAATGCCTCATTCACAAGTTGCTGTCGCAGAGGAACTGATCAATCAAATGCTCAATGATGGAGTTATTGCACATAGCAATTCACCCTGGAATGCGCCCTTGATCCTAGTGCCTAAGAAGGATGGCACTTGGCGCCCGGTGATTGACTTTAGGAAGTTAAACGCGAAAACCATTCCAGATCGTTTCCCACTTCCTGTACTAGGTGACCTTTTACGCAATATCGGAGATAACAAAGTCTTCTCGACCCTAGACTTGTTACAAGGGTTTTGGCAAGTCCCTCTTCACGAGGACAGCCAAGAGTTAACAGCTTTCTCCACTCCCACAGGTCATTATCATTTCCTCCGTATGGCGTTTGGATTACGATCGTCTCCTATCACGTTCTCTAGACTCATGACCAATATCTTTAGAGGTCTGATAGGTAAAGCACTTATGGTGTACTTAGACGACGTAATCGTCATGTCCGAAGACGTGGACACACATCTGAAAAGACTTGATACAGTACTTGGAAAGCTTGAAGAAGCAAATTTAAAGATCAAACTGTCTAAATGCCAATTTTTCAGATCAGAAATTAAGTTTCTTGGTCACGTAGTCACTCCTAGAGGGGTTACGACTGACCAAAGTAAAGTAACAGCAGTACTAAATTTTCCAACTCCCAAAACCGCTGATGCCGTAAGATCCTTTGTGGGCTTAGCAGGTTTTTATAGATCTTTCATTGCTAATTTTTCTTCCATAGCTGCTCCTCTAACTGAGTTGCTTAAGAAAGATGCTCCTTTTAGTTGGACCTTCCGTCAAGAAACAGCATTCCAAACTCTAAAAGAAAAGCTAACATCTGCTCCAATTTTGAAATTCCCAGATTTTTCTAAGCCCTTCTATCTGACAACTGATGCTAGTTCCATTGGCATAGGTGCCGTACTAGCTCAGAAGACTGATAGCAAGTACAACGCAGTTGCATTTGCTAGCCGAGTCCTTACGAAGGCTGAACGTAATTATACAGTAACGGAGCAAGAAGCTTTAGCAATAGTGTGGTCTTTAAAGCACTTCCGAGACATCATTTACCAGTACCCTGTTCATGTCTTGACAGATCATGCGCCACTGATACCTTTATTCCAGAACAAACAGCCTACTGGAAGGTTAGCCAGATGGTCCTTGACTATCCAAGAGTTCAATCCCACTTTTGAACATTTACCTGGCAAGTCAAATGTAGTCGCAGATGCTTTATCGCGACACGTTAGTGTAGTTACTGCAGATCCTCCATTTACTGTCGAGGATGTCAAAACTGCACAAAGAATAGATCCCATGTGGTCTGGTGTGATTCGATTCCTTCTCCAGGAAGATCTCATTCTTGCTGTAAAGCCACCAGCACCCATTAGTGACTTTGTAATGAGTCAGGAATTACTGTATCGAACAGCCGAGTTGGGTACTCCAAGCAGAAGAGTTTACCAGTTAGTAATTCCACAGTCACTAGTGAACGTAGCTCTACAGCTAGTTCATGATGCACCAGGTGTTGCACACCCTGGTATGGATCGTTCTGTGAAACAAGCCAGAATGAAATACTTTTGGCCACGTATGGCAACTGACATTTCCGAGTATGTTAAGAAATGTAGTGTCTGTATGCAGCATAAAGGAAATGTCAATGGTCCTAACCCAATCCAAGTGTACCCAACCACTAGCGAACCGTGGGAAAGAGTTGCCCTTGATTTGTTAACTAATTTTAAATGTTCCCTCCAAGGCAACAAACATCTGTGTGTTATGGTAGACCATTTCACCAGATATTGTGAGCTAGTTCCTATTGCAGATAAGACTGCAGAGACAGTAGCTAAAGCGTTTAAAGAACGCATTATCTGCAGGCATACCACCCCAAAGTCCTTAGTAACAGATAATGGAGGTGAATTCTGTAATGAGATTCTTGAAAATTTGTGTACTTTATACAAGATCTCTAAATCCACCATTGTTCCTCATCATCCTGCCAGCAATGGGTTAGCCGAAAGAACAAATAAGAAAGTACTTGATGTTCTGAGAGCCACTATCAACCCCAATAGTGAAACTTGGGATGAAGTTATACCAGATGTCCAGTGTGCCATAAATTCTGCTTACAATGCTTCCATAGGTGATACTCCACATTATGCATTGTATGGTGTAGACAAGCGTTTACCCTATGAGTTGTTATATTCTACTCCGAAACCTAATTACAACCCTGATGATTTCGTAGCAACTCGTACCAGCTTAGCTCAAAGTGTTTTTAGAAGAATCCGTGAAACACTTCATAAATCAACAGCAGAATTTACAAGAGTCGCAAACACTCGAGCAAAGCCATCTAAAATCAAAGTAGGTTCGAGAGTTATGCTGATTAACTTTAACAAAACGTCTGCAATGCCAAAGCTTGATCAAAAGTTTGTCGGACCTTATCGAGTAGTTGAACATATCACTGGAAATAAGTATAAGGTTAGAGAAATTAGTACTGGCAAATACAAAGAATCGCATTTAGATCATATGAAATTAGTATGCGATGTTGAGGATATTGATACCCAGACTAATGAGACAGACTCTGACAATCCTCCTGATCCTGTACTCTCTACCTCAGATACTCAGTCAGATACTCAACCTGAATGTCGTTACTCCTTGCGTACTCGACAAGTAATGAGAAACCCGCAAGTATCTTTTGTAGATATTCCTTCAGATCTCTCTCAGTCAAGGCATGTGTTAGCCATTGCAGAGGAATTCGACCCTCCCAGAGATGATAACCATTCTGCATACGTAAACCTTACCCTCGCAGAATTGGGTTTAAATGTACATAGTCTGTATAATTAGATGTCCGAGATGAATGAATTTGTCAATTGTGTGTTTTATTATTAGCTGATCAGTTTGTCAGAAATTTACGTGTTCACGTTCCCTCCGTATTCTGAGAATTAACAGTCTAGATTTGCGTGCACCGAATCTGCCTTTCTGTTAAACACTTCTTGTATATAATTATTCTTCCTCAGAATCCGTAGAGTGCATGAATACAGATCGATCGATCAATTCCATCCATATTGTATAATGATTCGTACTTATAGTTTGTAAGGATTACGTTAACACCCATTACGTCAAAATCATGTTGTACCATCCATTAGTTCTAAGTTATATATGCATTTGTTATTGTATAGAATCAGCCCAGATCCGCCTGCCTGTTCAGCCTATAGATAGTAGTGTATGTCGGGACGACATACGTAACATGACCGAGCTGTCAGCATAGTTGCTGATCCCTGTATTCCCAGTATTATATAGCATAGCATATTAGTATCATCCCTGTGCTTTAGACACGAGATCCCTCGTAAGCCTTTGGCTTTGTGTGACGTCATAGGCATACACATGGGCAGTGATCCCTTTGTCCCGCTCTCACTCGGCGGCAGACCTACAAGACGTGAACAGGCTTGGCACCGGGCTCCATCTCTCATCTCAGTCTGACAATATATCTACCATCCTACAAGTGTGTCTACTTTCAACCTGTGATATCTCCATTCAAGAACCCTTACGATACTCTTGGATGAAGGATCTAGCCTCCACTACTCCTGGATGAAGGATCTAGCCTCCACTACTCCTGGATGAAGGATCTAGCCTCCACTACTCCTGGATGGAGGATCTAGCCTCCACTACTCCTGGATGAAGGATCTAGCCTCCACTACTCCTGGATGAAGGATCTAGCCTCCACTACTCCTGGATGAAGGATCTAGCCTCCACTACTCCTGGATGAAGGATCTAGCCTCCACTACTCCTGGATGAAGGATCTAGCCTCCACTACTCCTGGATGAAGGATCTAGCCTCCACTACTCCTGGATGAAGGATCTAGCCTCCACTACTCCTGGATGAAGGATCTAGCCTCCACTACTCCTGGATGAAGGATCTAGCCTCCACTACTCCTGGATGGAGGATCTAGCCTCCACTACTCCTGGATGAAGGATCTAGCCTCCACTACTCCTGGATGAAGGATCTAGCCTCCACTACTCCTGGATGAAGGATCTAGCCTCCACTACTCCTGGATGAAGGATCTAGCCTCCACTACTCCTGGATGAAGGATCTAGCCTCCACTACTCCTGGATGAAAGATCTAGCCTCCACTACTCCTGGATGAAGGATCTAGCCTCCACTACTCTTGGATGAAGGATCTAGCCTCCACTACTCCTGGATGAAGGATCTAGCCTCCACTACTCCTGGATGAAGGATCTAGCCTCCACTACTCCTGGATGAAGGAGCTAGCCTCCACTACTCCTGGATGAAGGATCTAACCTCCACTACTCCTGGATGGAGGATCTAGCCTCCACTACTCCTGGATGAAGGATCTAGCCTCCACTACTCCTGGATGAAGGATCTAGCCTCCACTACTCCTGGATGAAGGATCTAGCCTCCACTACTCCTGGATGAAGGATCTAGCCTCCACTACTCCTGGATGAAGGATCTAGCCTCCACTACTCCTGGATGAAGGATCTAGCCTCCACTACTCCTGGATGGAGGATCTAGCCTCCACTACTCCTGGATGAAGGATCTAGCCTCCACTACTCCTGGATGAAGGATCTAGCCTCCACTACTCCTGGATGAAGGATCTAGCCTCCACTACTCCTGGGTGAAGGATCTAGCCTCCACTACTCCTGGATGAAGGATCTAGCCTCCACTACTCCTGGATGGAGGATCTAGCCTCCACTACTCCTGGATGAAGGATCTAGCCTCCGCTACTCCTGGATGAAGGATCTAGCCTCCACTACTCCTGAATGAAGGATCTAGCCTCCACTACTCCTGGATGAAGGATCTAGCCTCCACTACTCCTGGATGAAGGATCTAGCCTCCACTACTCCTGGATGAAGGATCTAGCCTCCACTACTCCTGGATGAAGGATATAGCCTCCACTACTCCTGGATGAAGGATCTAGCCTCCACTACTCCTGGATGAAGGATCTAGCCTCCACTACTCCTGGATGAAGGATCTATCCTCCACTACTCCTGGATGAAGGATCTAGCCTCCACTACTCCTGGATGAAGGATCTAGCCTCCACTACTCCTGGATGAAGGATCTAGCCTCCACTACTCCTGGATGAAGGATCTAGCCTCCACTACTCCTGGATGAAGGATCTAGCCTCCACTACTCCTGGATGAAGGATCTAGCCTCCACTACTCCTGGGTGAAGGATCTAGCCTCCACTACTCCTGGGTGAAGGATCTAGCCTCCACTACTCCTGGATGGAGGATCTAGCCTCCACTACTCCTGGATGAAGGATCTAGCCTCCACTACTCCTGGGTGAAGGATCTAGCCTCCACTACTCCTGGATGAAGGATCTAGCCTCCACTACTCCTGGATGAAGGATCTAGCCTCCACTACTCCTGGATGAAGGATCTAGCCTCCACTACTCCTGGATGGAGGATCTAGCCTCCACTACTCCTGGATGGAGGATCTAGCCTCCACTACTCCTGGATGGAGGATCTAGCCTCCACTACTCCTGGATGAAGGATCTAGCCTCCACTACTCCTGGATGAAGGATCTAGCCTCCACTACTCCTGGATGAAGGATCTAGCCTACACTACTCCTGGATGAAGGAACTTGCCTCCACTACTCCTGGATGAATGATCTAGCCTCCACTACTCCTGGATGAAGGATCTAGCCTCCACTACTCCTGGATGGAGGATCTAGCCTCCACTACTCCTGGATGGAGGATCTAGCCTCCACTACTCCTGGATGAAGGATCTAGCCTCCACTACTCCTGGATGAAGGATCTAGCCTCCACTACTCCTGGATGAAGGATCTAGCCTCCACTACTCCTGGATGAAGGATCTAGCCTCCACTACTACTGGATGGAGGATCTAGCCTCCACTACTCCTGGATGGAGGATCTAGCCTCCACTACTCCTGGATGGAGGATCTAGCCTTCACTACTCCTGGATGAAGGATCTAGCATCCACTACTCCTGGATGGAGGATCTAGCCTCCACTACTCCTGGATGAAGGATCTAGCCTCCACTACTCCTGGATGAAGGATCTATCCTCCACTACTTCTGGATGGAGGATTTAGCCTCTACTACTCCTGGATGGAGGATCTAGCCTCCACTACTCCTGGATGAAGGATCTAGCCTCCACTACTCCTGGATGAAGGATCTAGCCTCCACTACTCCTGGCACAGGATAATCCTTCAAATATCTTCCTTAAATCTTCACTAGTTATCTTAGCATATATTCAGAGAAGAAAAGGAAGGGTGGGAAGGGAAGAGTGGGAAGGGAAAGTAAGAGTGGGAAGGGAAGGCAGGGTGGGAAGGCAAGAGTGGGAAGGGAAGGAAGGGTGGGAAGGTAAGAGTGGGATGGGAAAGTAAGAGTGGGACGGGAAGGCAGGGTGGGAAGGAAAGTGTGGGAAGGGAAGGAAGCGTGGGAAGGTAAGAGTGGGAAGGTAAGTTTGGGAAGGCAAGAGTGGTAAGGGAAGGAAGGGTGGGAAGGCAAGAGTGTGAAGGGAAGGAAGGGTGGGAAGGCAAGAGTGGGAAGGGAAGGAAGGGTGGGAAGGCAAGAGTGGGAAGGGAAGGAAGGGTGGGAAGGCAAGAGTGGGAAGGGAAGGAAGGGTGGGAAGGCTGAAGAGTATAATTAAAGGAAGAGGGGTGACAGAAGATGGAAGAGGTGCAACACAAGATGAACGAAGAGTAATAGAGGGAGTTGGTTCAAGAGACAAGAAGGTGTGGAGTGCAGGGTACATAAGTGCCAACCCTGACACCCACCACCCACCCACCAGGTGCCAACCCTGGCACCCACCACCCACCCACCAGGTGCCAACCCTGGCACCCACCACCCACCCACCAGATGCCAACCCTGGCACCCACCCACCAGATGCCAACCCTGGCACCCACCACCACATGCCAACCCTGGCACTGTTTACCAGGAGTATACAACACATTTCAACAGCTGATTATACAGGCCAGCACCCGTCCTGACCCACTGCTGTTGTGAGGTGTACACCAGTGTATTCTTAATTAATACTACCACTATCACTACTACCACAACTAGTACTACCACTTCTACCACCACCACCCTCATTCTTTCCCTCCACCGTCACTACTTTTTCCCTCCAACACCCTAACTCTTTCCCTCCACCACCACCACTCCTTTCCTCCACCACCACCACTCTTTCCCTCCACCACCACCACCCACAGTGCTCCTCCTCCTCCTCCAACATAGAGCAGCTGGGAATCAAAGTCGGCCGCGCGGAACATCTCCCACAAAGAGGCGTCAGAGCAAAGAATTTCAGTAAAGCGAGCCACTTGGACCCCCACACGTTGTGGCACTTCTCTAGGCCCTGATGACCCTGAGAGGACCACTCTCATGGCCCTTACTCCCTCAACCCTCCCTACCCTCCCTCTCTCTCCTTATCAGAAAGCTTCTCAATTAGGAAGTAATACGAAAGCGTGTTGTTGTGAGGGGTATTCAAAACCTGGAGAGAGGGGAAGGGTTGGTGAAACTCTTAACACAAGTTAACCACTCTGAGGAGCTGCCAGCCTGAGAGGGGAGTGTCCCTTCTACACCCTCCTCAACCACAAACACAGCACACATAGGAGTGCCCCTTCTACACTCTCCTCAACCACAAACACAGCACACATAGGAGTGCCCCTTCTACACTCTCCTCAACCACAAACACAGCACACACAGGAGTGCCCCTTCTACACTCTCCTCAACCACAAACACAGCACACATAGGAGTGCCCCTTCTACACTCTCCTCAACCACAAACCCAGCACACACAGGAGTGCCCCTTCTACACTCTCCTCAGCCACAAACACAGAACATATAGAAGTGTCCCTTCTACACTCCTCAACCACAAACCCAGCACACATAGGAATGCCCCTTCTACACTCTCCTCAACCACAAACACAGCACACATAGGAGTGCCCCTTCTACACCCTCCTCAACCACAAACACAGCACACATAGGAGTGCCCCTTCTACACTCTCCTCAGCCACAAACACAGAACATATAGAAGTGTCCCTTCTACACTCCTCAACCACAAACCCAGCACACATAGGAATGCCCCTTCTACACTCTCCTCAACCACAAACACAGCACACATAGGAGTGCCTCTTCTACACTCTCCTCAACCACAAACACAGCACACATAGGAGTGCCCCTTCTACACCCTCCTCAACCACAAACCCAGCACACACAGGAGTGCCCCTTCTACACTCTCCTCAACCACAAACACAGAACATATAGAAGTGTCCCTTCTACACTCCTCAACCACAAACCCAGCACACACAGGAGTGCCCCTTCTACACTCTCCTCAACCACAAACACAGAACATATAGAAGTGTCCCTTCTACACTCCTCAACCACAAACCCAGCACACACAGGAGTGCCCCTTCTACACTCTCCTCAACCACAAACACAGAACATATAGAAGTGTCCCTTCTACACTCCTCAACCACAAACCCAGCACACACAGGAGTGCCCCTTCTACACTCTCCTCAACCACAAACACATCACACAACAATGATAATTAACATATATGTAAGGCTTCCTTCTCTCAAATTAACTTATAAATTTGGCATAGTTCTATGATAGGGTGTGTCATCAGTGTTGCAGGGTGTGTCATCAGTGTTGCAGGGTGTGTAGTCAGTGTTGCAGGATGTCAATACTGATGTTACAGACTCTCTATAATTCAGTATTGTCATACTAATTACTCCCGGCATCACTTACTGCTCCGTCACCTACAAGTGTTGTGTGGCGCATCTGGTGCCAGGTCAGCCAGGCAACAGTTTAGTTAACAAGGGAGTGTGTCAGTGGGTATCATACAGTGAGAGGGGATGCACGTCTCCACTACCTTTTATAATCTTCCAAACACTGTTCATCCTCATGCTTAAGCGGATGAGCATTCAACTCCCATACCGACCCTCATTCTTTGTCACTCATATCTGTCGCAGGCACTGTAATTATATCACCGTCATTTTATAACTGGCTAGATTACGGCAATAGCATCATCCTTAAAGCTAAAAAATAGAATAAAAAATAATCTTACATCACAAACGTACTTCTAATGTGTGGTATTAACATTAAGGTGGCAGTGTGTGCCAACACTACGGTATTTGAGCGTGTACCATTCACGTTAGTGTGTGAGTACTGTGTGTGGGGGAGGACGTTAAGGTTAGGTTAGGTAAGGTCTGTCAGGAAACAAAACAGGTGTTTCCTGACGCGGGTCTTAGTCACATGATGACCCGCCGCTGCAGCTTTTGGTCATCTGATCGAGACCTTTCACTACATTAAGGTTCTCTCTCTATTCCCAGCATCCAAAACATTTAGTGATTTACTCTACTCTATACACACTCCCAAACTTCAACCCCTTCACACACACACACACACACACACACACACACACACACACACACACACACACACACACACACACACACACACACACACACATCCCTCCGTGGGTCCTTAGAGAGGAAACACAGACGCTGTGTGTGCCACTAATCACAATTTTCAACACATCCCTTGAAACTGGGCAACTACCCGAGGTATGGAAGACGGCAAATGCAGTCCCCATCTTTAAGGAGATAGAAACGAGGCAATAACTATAGACCAGTGTCACTAACGTGTATAGTATGCAAAGTCATAGAGAAGATTGTCAGGAGGAGAGTGGTGGAGCACCTGGAACGGAAAAAGATTATAAATGACAGCCAGTACGGATTCATGAAAGGCAAATCCTGTGTCACAAACCTACTGGAGTTTTATGACAAGGTAACAGAAGTAAGACACGAGAAAGAGAGTGGTGGGTTGATTGCATTTTCTTGGACTGCAAGAAGGCCTTCGACACAGTTTCTCACAAGATATTAGTGCAGAAACTAGAGGATCAGGCATGTATAACAGGAAGGGCACTGCAATGGATCAGAGAATACCTGACAGGGAGGCAACAACGAGTCATGGTACGTGATGAGGTATCACAGTGGGCACCTGTGACGAGCGGGGTCCCACAGGGGTCCGTCCTAGGACCAGTGCTATCTTTGGTATATGTGAATGACTTGACGGAAGGGATAGACTCAGAGGTGTCCCTGTTCGCAGATGATGTGAAGTTAATGAGGAGAATTAAATCAGATGAGGATCAGGCAGGACTTCAAAGAGACCTGGACAGGCTGGACACGTGGTCCAGCAACTGGCTTCTCGAATTCAACCCTGTCAAATACAAAGTCATGAAGATCGGAGAAGGGCAAAGAAGACCGCAGACAGAGTATAGGCTAGGTGGCCAAAAACTGCAAACCTCGCTCAAGGAGAAAGATCTTGGGGTGAGTATAACACCGAGCACGTATCCGGAATCACACATCAACCAGATAACTGCTGCAGCATATGGGCGCCTGGCAAACCTGAGATTAGCGTTCCGATACCTAAGTAAGGAATCTTTCAAGACACTGTACACCGTGTACGTCATGCCCATACTGGAGTATGCAGCACCAGTTTGGAACCCGCACCGTGTCAAGTATGTTAAGAAATTAGAGAAGGTGCAAAGGTTTGCGACAAGGTTAGTTCCTGAGCTAAAGGGAATGTCCTATGAAGACAGGTTAAGAGAAATCGGCCTGACGACACAGGAGAGCTAGGGGAGACATGATAACGACATACAAAATACTGCGTGGAATAGACAAGGTGGTCAGAGACAAGCCAGAAAGGAGACACAGAAACAAGGGGTCACTCTTGGAACTCGAAGACTCGGATGAGTCACAGGGATGTTAGGAAGTATTTCTTCAGTCACAGAGTGGTCAGGAAGTGGAACAGTCTGGCGAGTGATGTAGTGTAGGCAGGAACCATACATAGCTTTAAGACGAGGTATGATAAAGCTCATGGAGCAGGGAGAGAGGCCCTAGTAGTGTTCAGTGAAGAGGCGGGGCCAGGAGCTGAGTCTCGACCCCTGCAACCACAATTAGATGAGTACAATTAGGTGAATACACACACACACACACACACACACACACACACATTTAGTTTTTAATGAATATTTCCCATGATGGTGAGACGCTGGTTGAGGTGCAGGTGTTGAACATGTGTTGACAGGTGTTGAACACGTGTTGACAGGTGCTGAACACGTGTTGGCAGGTGTTTCTGGAACTTACCAAGCAGTGGACTGCATCATAACACACAAAACAACATTCATAATCCCACAGACAAATCAAAGATGCAAGATGATGATTATGATGATGATGATGATGATGATGATGATGATGATGATGATGATGATGATGATGATGATGATGATGATGATGATGATGATGATAATTGATGATTGATGATGATGATACCTTTGATGAGTTCCGAGATTCCTACTCCCGGAGCCCGGCCATTGGCCAGGCTCGTCTGGTGCTAGCCTGGTCAACCCGGCTGTTGCTGCTGAAGGTCAGCTGAGCGCCTTCATACGCTCCTCCGTTTGTATTCAAACAGCTGAGCTTGCAAGGGTCGAGTTTTAGCTCCTGGCTCCATCTCTTAACCCCAAGTGATCCGATCATACCTAGTCTTGAAGCCGTGTAGTGTTCGCCTCCACCACCACTTACCTATGACTGATAACGTCTACGTCTGCGTCTTTGCCAGTCATCTGTGCGTCTATATTAGGCATTTGTGCGTTTTTCTTAGCCTTGTGTGCGTCTTTAGCCATCTGTGTGTTTTTATCAGATATTTGGCGTCTTTATTAGCCATCTGTGCGCCATTATAAACTACTTGTGCTTCTTTATCAGCCATCTGTGCGTCTTCATCAGCCATCTGTGCGTCCTCATCATTCATATGTGCGTCTTCATCAGCCATCTCTGTGTTATCAGCCATCTGTGCGTCTTTATAATCCATCTGTGCACCTTTATCAACCATCTGTGGCAGTGGGCCAAGTAATATATTCTGAGACGAAAAATATTGCTCGCTAAGGAAATTTTCAGAAAAGAAAACAAGAACAGTGCAGAAAATGTAGTTAGAGCCACTGGAGACAGAGGAAGAGGAGGAGGTGGAGACGTCAGAGTAGTCATGGTGACACATCTGACCCTCAAGATTCACTCGGGTTGTGACAACTGTTCTTGGACTATGCGGACGGCTAATACAAACAGCTTGGTTGACCAGGTGATTAAGAGTAAGGAGCCTGGCTCCTGACTGGGCTGTGGTGGAAGGGTAAGAGGGTAGAAAGCGCTGTCGAAACCGGTTACATTTATCACAACTGCAAGGTAAATGTGTTTTGAAGAGCTTAAAGTCAGTACCTGATCAGCCGTGCTGTTGTTCGTACGTTGGACTACGTGATACCAGCAGTAACAGCCTGGTTGGTTAGGGCCTGATCCACCGGGAGGCCTGGTCAAGGACTGGCCGCCGGGGCTTTGACCCCCGGAACATCCTCCTGGTAGGAGCCTTCAAAAGAAAGATATCAAACCCGTGATGCTGCTCTTAGGAATGAGAGGGGAAAGAAAGGGAATAAGGAGGAGGTGGGAGAAGAAAGGTGGGAGTATAGTTTCCCCTCCCCCCTACCTATAGCTCTCCCCCCACACAGCCTCGAGGATCTCTTCATTCTCGTCTCATCAGCAAGGTAAGTGTCATATTTTCCTGGCCAAGCTTGACGCAGGAAAACTCCTTTGATGGCTCTCTTTGGCTGCCGTCAAGATTTACCCAAGAAAATGGGGATAGAAAAATCACGGGAGAGAAAGTAAGAGTTGCCAGTGTCCGCCAAGACAATACGAACACTTGAAAATCAGTGTTGAAGGATAGTATCTTAGGTATGTTTAAGTCAGGACTAGGTTATCATACCTAGGCTGATGCTGGTGGCAGGTGGTGGTAGTGATAGTGGTGGTCACAGGTGGTGGTAGTGATAGTGGTGGTCACAGGTGGTGGTAGTGATAGTGGTGGTCACAGGTGGTGGTAGTGGGGGAAGTTGTTGGTGGTAGAGCTGTGGTAGTGGTGTTGAATGTGGTAGCACACTACGTGTACAGTACACTACACTACATCTACAGTACACTACATCTGCACTTTGCTTGTTTTGCAGTGCATCCAAGACTGATCTTAATGATCCAGGAAGTGTTGGCCTCGGTTGAACACTTGCGCGATTCCAAGTGTTTTAACAATCTTGTTTCATAAAACTCAAACATTTTGAGAATACCGGACGTCAAGCTATTGCTCTGGTGCTACCACTCTGGATATTAGATTTTGTAGCCGAAGTGGCTAGTTTATCGTGCACCTTATATCCATCCTGTGGACGGTCGCGCAAGAGCATGTAGCTACACAAAAGGCATATGGGGAGAGAGGCTATATCTGCAATTTTTTAAGGACAATAGCATACCTGAAATATACCTGGAAGTTGTTTCGACCGCGTCCCGGTCGATGACCAGGCCTCGCGGTGGATCAGGGTCTGATGACGCAGGTTGTTACTGTTGGCCGCATGCAAACCAACGTACTAACCACAGCCCGGCTGGCTAGGTAGTGACTTTAGGTATCTGTCCAGTTCCCTCTGGAAGACACACTGTGTCCACTCTTTGTCTTCATGGAGTATTTAGTGATTTTTATATAGATTCTTACTGAACATTGGAGTTTCGCGAATCTGGTCTGAGTCTGATGGTGCCTGAAATTTTTATTAAATAAAATTAGATAAATCAGAAGTGTGTTTCTACACTATTCTATATGACAGTTATAGAGCAGCAACAACAGCTGTCTGTGTTTCCCTGTTACATTCCATCACACAGAATGGTGCTCATACAGGGTGTTGCAATGTGTCAGTCTAAGCTAGTAGACTTCAGTAGTGTCAGTCGGAGCTGGTAGACTTCAGTAGTGTCAGTCGGAGCTGGTAGACTTCAGTAGTGTCAGTCTGAGGTGGTAGACTTCAGCAGGGCAGTGAGGATACAGTCAAGTATTCCAGTCAAGGTTCATCAGCTAGGGCAGCTTCATAAGTTTGCTTCCAGCAGAGCTGGAGTTACTATCACTTGTGAATTAGCATCTCTCAGGACAGACTACCTGAAGTGTGTTCCGGGTGTCAACGCCCCCGCGGTCCGATCCATGACCAGGCCTCGCGGTAGACCAGGGCCTGATCAGCCAAGCTGTTACTTCCGGCAACACGCAATCCAACGTATACCTTCGATATACCTTTGAAGAGTTTCGAGAGTTTAACTACTCTCGGAGCCCGGCCATGGGCCAGGTTCGTCCGGTGTTTACCTGATCAACCAGGCTGTTGCTGCTGGAGGTCCGCTGCCCCACATATCCATCACAGCCTGGTTGATCTGGCAACTGATGAAGCACACCCCGGCTAGTCAGGTACTGACTCTAGGTGTTTGTCCAGCTCTCTCTTGAAGACAGCCAGGGGTCTATTCGTAATTCCCTTTAGTATGCTGGGAGGCAGCTGAAGAGTCTTGGGTCTCTGACACTTACTGTGTTATCTGTTAGTGTATTCACGGCACTCCTGCTTTTAACTGGGGGTATGTTACACCGCCTGCCGTGTCTTTTGCTTTCATGGGAAGTGATTTCCGAGTGTAGATTTGGACTAGTTCCTCTAAGATTTTCCAGTTGTGAATTATGATGTATCTTTCACGCTGCGTTCCAAGGAGTACAGGTTTAGGGACTGCAACCGGTCCCAGTAATAGAGGTGCCTGACTGTTCTTACACGCGCAGTGAAAGTTGTCTGTATATACTCCAGGTCTGTAATTTCGCCTGCCATGAAAGGTGCCGTTAGTGTACAGCAATATTCCAGCCTAGAGAACTATTATGAAGATATCTCCAGCATCCCAGAGCCAGGATAAGAAAAATTATGCACAGGAAAGGGACGGGAGGGGGGTGGGAGGAGTGGTAGTGGTGGCAATGGTGGCAATGGTGGCAGTGGTGGAGTGGTAGCAGCAGTGGCAGTGGTGGTGGGAGTATTTATGACAGTGGTAATAGTGGTAATGGTGGCAGTGGAAGAAGTAGTAATACTAGCAGTAACAGTGGTGGTGGTGGTGGTAACAGTGGTGGTGGTGGTGGTGGTGGTGGTGGTGGTGGTGGTGGTAACAGTGGTGGTGGTGGTAGCAGTAGTGGTGGCATAGTGGTAGTAGTGCTCGGGTGAGGAGGCTGCTGACAACATCTGCCAACACCTGTGTTATGGAGCGCGTGTAATGCGTAATTAGTGAAGGTTGCATGTGTGCTCCCCACTCCGCAACCCTCAGCTACCCCCTCCCCCTTTCTCTCCCTCTCCCAATCTCCCCTCTTTTTACGTCTCCTTCCTCCCCTCTTCTTCCCTAACACTTCCCTCCCTCTCCTCCCATCTCTTTAACACTCCCTCTCAACCTCCACTCTATACGTTTTTATTCTACTCATTATCTTCCTGCCCTTCCCCTCGCCCTCCCTTCCCCCCTTCCCTTTATCACCCTCCTCTAACTCCTTGTTAAAGTCATGCTTACGTAATTATCTTGATTAAATAAATTATAACGGAGATTTAAAGAGATAACTCTATTATGTCGGTAGCCCATCATGGCTACTTATATAGTCCTTACTACCTTGTAATATAGCCCTTGCTACCTTGTAATATAGCCCTTGCTACCTTGTAATATACCCCTTACTACCTTGTAATATAGCCCTTACTACCTTGTAATATAGCCCTTGCTACCTTGTAATATAGCCCTTGCTACCTTGTAATATAGCCCTTGCTACCTTGTAATATAGCCCTTACTACCTTGTAATATAGCCCTTGCTACCTTGTAATATAGCCCTTGCTACCTTGTAATATAGCCCTTGCTACCTTGTAATATAGCCCTTACTACCTTGTAATATAGCCCTTCCTACCTTGTAATATAGCCATTGCTACCTTGTAATATAGCCCTTGCTACCTTGTAATATAGCCCTTACTACCTTGTAATATAGCCCTTACTACCTTGTAATATAGCCCTTGCTACCTTGTAATATAGCCCTTGCTACCTTGTAATACAGCCCTTGCTACCTTGTAATATAGCCCTTGCTACCTTGTAATATAGCCCTTGCTACCTTGTAATATAGCCCTTACTACCTTGTAATATAGCCCTTGCTACCTTGTAATACAGCCCTTGCTACCTTGTAATATAGCCCTTACTACCTTGTAATATAGCCCTTGCTACCTTGTAATATAGCCCTTGCTACCTTGTAATATAGCCCTTACTACCTTGTAATATAGCCCTTGCTACCTTGTAATACAGCCCTTGCTACCTTGTAATATAGCCAATGCTACCTTGAAATATAGCCCTTGCTACCTTGTAATATAGCCCTTGCTACCTTGTAATATAGCCCTTGCTACCTTGTAATATAGCCCTTGCTACCTTGTAATATAACCCTTGCTACCTTGTAATATAGCCCTTACTACCTTGTAATATAGCCCTTCCTACCTTGTAATATAGACATTGCTACCTTGTAATATAGCCCTTGCTACCTTGTAATATAGCCCTTGCTACCTTGTAATATAGCCCTTACTACCATGTAATATAGCCCTTACTACCTTGTAATATAGCCCTTGCTACATTGTAATATAGCCCTTATTACCTTGTAATATAGCCCTTACTACCTTGTAATATAGCCCTTACTACCTTGTAATATAGCCCTTGCTACCTTGTAATATACCCCTTACTACCTTGTAATATAGCCCTTGCTACCTTGTAATATAACCCTTACTACCTTGTAATATAGCCCTTACTAACTTGTAATATAGCCCTTACTACCTTGTAATATAACCCTTGCTACCTTGTAATATAGCTCTTACTACGTTGTAATATAGCCCTTACTACCTTGTAATATAGCCCTTGCTACCTTGTAATATAGCCCTTGCTACCTTGTAATATAGCCCTTACTACCTTGTAATATAGCCCTTACTACCTTGTAATATAGCCCTTGCTACCTTGTAATATAACCCTTGCTACCTTGTAATATAGCCCTTACTACGTTGTAATATAGCCCTTGCTACTTTGTAATATAGCCCTTACTACGTTGTAATATAGCCCTTACTACGTTGTAATATAGCATTTACTACCTTGTAATATAGCCCTTACTACCTTGTAATATAGCCCTTGCTACCTTGTAATATACCCCTTACTACCTTGTAATATAGCCCTTGCTACCTTGTAATATAACCCTTACTACCTTGTAATATAGCCCTTACTAACTTGTAATATAGCCCTTGCTACCTTGTAATATAACCCTTACTACCTTGTAATATAGCCCTTGCTACCTTGTAATATAACCCTTACTACCTTGTAATATAGCCCTTACTACCTTGTAATATAGCCCTTGCTACCTTGTAATATAGCCCTTGCTACCTTGTAATATAGCTCTTACTACGTTGTAATATAGCCCTTGCTACCTTGTAATATAACCCTTGCTACCTTGTAATATAGCCCTTACTACGTTGTAATGTAGCCCTTGCTACTTTGTAATATAGCCCTTACTACGTTGTAATAGAGCCCTTGCTACCTTGTAATATAGCCCTTGCTACCTTGTAATATAACCCTTACTACCTTGTAATATAGCCCTTGCTACCTTGTAATATAGCCCTTGCTACCTTGTAATATAGCCCTTACTACCTTGTAATATAGCCCTTGCTACCTTGTAATATAACCCTTGCTACCTTGTAATATAGCCCTTACTACGTTGTAATATAGCCCTTGCTACTTTGTAATATAGCCCTTACTACGTTGTAATATAGCATTTGCTACCTTGTAATATAGCCCTTACTACGTTGTAATATAGCATTTGCTACCTTGTAATATAGCCCTTACTACCTTGTAATATAGCCCTTGCTACCTTGTAATATAGCCCTTACTACCTTGTAATATAGCCCTTACTACCTTGTAATATAGCCCTTACTACCTTGTAATATAGCCCTTGCTACCTTGTAATATAGCCCTTACTACCTTGTAATATAGCCCTTTCTACCTTGTAATAAGCCCTTGCTACCTTGTAATATAGCCCTTACTACCTTGTAATATAGCCCTTGCTACCTTGTAATATAGCCCTTACTACCTTGTAATATAGCCTTTGCTACCTTGTAATATAGCCCTTGCTACCTTGTAATATAGCCCTTATTATCTTGTAATATAGCCCTTGCTACCTTGTAATATATCCCTTACTACCTTGAAATATAGCCCTTACTACCTTGAAATATAGCCCTTACTACCTTGTAATATAGCCCTTACTACCTTGTAATATAGCCCTTACTATCTTGTAATATAGCCCTTACTACCAAGTAATATAGCCCTTACTACCTTGTAATATAGCCCTTACTACCATGTAATATAGCCCTTACTACCAAGTAATATAGCCCTTACTACCAAGTAATATAGCCCTTACTACCTTGTAATATAGCCCTTACTACCATGTAATATAGCCCTTACTACCAAGTAATATAGCCCTTACTACCAAGTAATATAGCCCTTACTACCTTGCAATATAGCCCTTACTACCATGTAATATAGCCCTTACTACCAAGTAATATAGCCCTTACTACCTTGTAATATAGCCCTTGCTACCTTGCAACATAGCCCTTGCTACCTAGTAATATAGCCTTTGCTACCTTGTAATATAGCCCTTACTACCATGTAATATAGCCCTTACTACCTTGTAATATAGCCCTTACTACCTTGTAACAGCCCTTGCTACCTAGTAATATAGCCTTGGCTACATTGTAATATAGCCCTTGCTACCTAGTAATATAGCCCTTGCTACCTTGTAATATAGCCCTTACTACCTTGTAATATAGCCCTTACTACCTTGTAATATAGCCCTTGCTACCTTGTAATATAGCACTTGCTACCTTGTAATATAGCCCTTACTACCTTGTAATATAGCCCTTGCTACCTAGTAATATAGCCTTTGCTACCTTGTAATATAGCACTTGCTACACTGTAATATAGCCCTTGCTACCTTGTAATATAGCCCTTCCTACCTTGCAATTTAGCCCTTACTACCTATTAATATAACCCTTGCTACCTTGTAATATAGCCCTTGCTACCTTGTAATGTAGCCCTTGCTACCTTGTAATATAGCCCTTACTACCTTGTAATATATCCCTTGCTACCTTTAAATATAGCCCTTGCTACCTTGTAATGTAGCCCTTCCTACCTTGTAATATAGCCCTTACTACCTATTAATATACCCTTGCTACCTTGTAATGTACCCCTTGCTACCTTGTAATGTACCCCTTGCTGCCTTGTAATGTACCCCTTGCTACCTTGTAATGTACCCCTTGCTACCTTGTAATGTACCCCTTGCTACCTTGTAATGTACCCCTTGCTACCTTGTAATGTACCCCTTGCTACCT
This sequence comes from Cherax quadricarinatus, assembly GCF_038502225.1. Taxonomy (NCBI): domain Eukaryota; kingdom Metazoa; phylum Arthropoda; class Malacostraca; order Decapoda; family Parastacidae; genus Cherax; species Cherax quadricarinatus. The sequence goes on along the minus strand of NC_091301.1, from coordinate 25,048,125 downwards.
TGTAATGTACCCCTTGCTACCTTGTAATGTACCCCTTGCTACCTTGTAATATAGCCCTTGCTACCTCGTAATATAGCCCTTCCTACCATGTAATATAGCCCGTCCTATCTGCCTGCGATATACCTTTGACGGTTTTCGAGAGTCCTCCTACTCCCACAGTCCGGTCCTGGGCCAGGCTCGTCTGGTGCTTGCCTGGTCAACCAGGCTGTTGCTGCTCTTGGCCCGCTGGCCCACATATCCATCACAGTCTGATTGATCTGGCACTTACCTAGAGTGTAGCTAGTGTGTGTCCCGAGGATCAACACCCTCGGGGCCCGTTCTCTGTCCCGTTGGATGACCTGGTCAATTAGGCTGTTGGTGCCAAGTCCAACATAAGCTGATCAAGACGCTGACATACTTAGAACTTATCCAGTTCTTTCTTGAAGACAGGCAGGAGTCTGTTGGTAATATCCCTTATATGAGAAGGGAGGATATTTAAAAGTCTTGGCCCCTTCACACTTACTAAGTGTTCTCCGCTTTTCATTGTGGGCATTTTGCACCATCTGCCGAGCTTATTACTTTCATAACAAATGATTTATGCTTGAAGATTTGAGACCAAACATTCTAGAAGTAACAGGAAAAAAAGGCACAATACCGTGACTGGAATTATACACAAATAACTCGAACATAGAAGAGAGGAGCTCACCACGACGTTTCGGTCCGACTTGGACCATTTACAAAATCGGACCTAAAGGTGTGGGTTATTTGTGTATCAATCTTTCTAGAAAATTTCAAATTTAGATTTTAATGCATCGCTCTCGCCTACATTCCAAGGAGTACAGATCGAGGGACTTGATCTGCTCTAAATCCATGCTGGTTTGGTTAGTGCAGATTGTGATGCTCCATTAAGTTTGTAGTTTGGCATTTTTTAATGATTTGCGATGTTCGAGCTGCCAGGATATAATTTTTACCAGTGCTCTACAGCCTCCTTGTGCAGAGGAGTTATGTCTGCGCTCTTCAACTTTCTCCATGAACACCGAGTGCTCGTGCTAGTGGTATTTTGCACTTCAAAAATCAGTAATTCCACAAGTCCTGCCCAGGTGCTGCGTGAGTGGGCATGTTTATATTTTTTATTTTTTTTCGAATCTTGTAGGCCTACATGTACCAAACACCACACCGTGTACCACACACCACACCGTGTACCACACACCACACTAGGTACCACACTGTACCATGTACCACACACCACACCATGTACCACGCATCACACCATGTACCACACTATGTACCACACCTAGTGCTTGTGTCAGTTATATGATCCGTGTGACCTACAGTATTCTGCTCTTTGCTTTCCTCTAGTGGATTACTGAACACTGACTCACATTCGTCTTTTATAATTTCACTCGTTTCTTTTCCATTATGAGTGTGTGAAGCTTGTGTGACTGATGGTCCAATTCTACCTGTAGTTCTTAACCTGAATTTTGCATATCTGAGGAAATATTTGGGGCTTCTTGCAATATCCTTGATGACCTTTTCTTCTGTTCTCTTTGTGCTTCTGTGATATACCTGTGACTTATAATATACCTGTGACCAATTTATCTCAACAATCCGGCTTTTGACCATACTTCCTTGTTGAGTGCCAGGTCAACCAGGCTGTTGTTGTAGACAACCGTAGTCGTCCTGGCATTCAGTGGAGGTAGTGTGATCAAATTTTCTCTAGAAAACTTCTACACTTGTTCGGCAACATTTCCGACATTTACTAGCAACAGGTTGAAGAGTCTTGGATCATGTCTGGTCCAGAGCTTCACTACCAGAGTAGGAAAACTCTTGAAACGCATCAAAGGTATTGGTATAAGTCAGACGTGTCTACTGTCTTGAACGGTGTTATTACCACCAACACAACTCTAGCAGAGAGAACATATATTATCTGAAGTGTCACCAATGGCAATAGTTTTCTTTGTTCTGAAAGTTCTCATTATCTATGTCATTTTCTTGGTTTTCCCAGCAACTGTTTTGTCTTCCTCAACTAATATATCAAGTGACATTATGCTCAAGCGTTTTACATAGTTTATTCGTTCTATTAGATGGTCTCCAGTGATCTACAAACACTGCTCTTTTGAGTTTTCATTATTTCCATATCTGACAGTTTGACAACACTGTCAACATGCCCGCATTTGCAGATTTCTCATTCTGATAATAAATTACCAATACATAAGAAATTAATCCCAACCCATCCCAACCTAAAAGAATTCTAATTAAATTAGGCCTAATAATCAAAGCCCCTATAGATAAAACAAAACCAAATACCCATAGGCAACAGTTAGGCAACTTTATTCCGAAACGTTTCGCCTACACAGTAGGCTTCTTCAGTCGAATGCAGAAAGTAAGCAGGAACAGTAGAGATGTGAAGACGATGTAATCAGTCCATCACCCTTGAAGTCGTAGAATTTGAGGTTGTCAGTTCCTCAGCCTGGAGAAGTTCAGTTCCATAGTCAGGAACTATCTGAAGATCAAGCGACAGTGCGGAGACTTTAATACTGTCGGAAGGAGAGGTGCATAGTAGTAGTAGTAGTGAGAATGTAGCCAAGCTGAGGGACTGACAACCTCAAATTCTACGACTTCAAGGGTGATGGACTGATTACATCGTCTTCACATCTCTACTGTTCGTGCTTACTTTCTGTATTCGACTGAAGAAGCCTACTGTGTAGGCGAAACATTTCGGAATAAAGTTGCCTAACTGTTGCCTATGTGTCTTACCTACCAACCTGTCGGTATTGTATACCATTTTGATGTTCAAAACCAAATACCAAATACATAAATCACCTATACCTTTTCTCCCCACTTATATAATCTCCCCTATAATATATCACTACAGAAGAAATAAATAAAACAACTCCCAAAAACAGTGATCTCACTCAATCATAAATTAAGGCTACAATACAAGAAGAATTTAAAGAAAAAATCTCCCACTTAATCACATATACAACACCAGAACCCAGTCTTACTAAACTAAATACAATAAAAATCAATGCTCTAAGTAATAACAAAAACTAATCAAATGACTATTTGTTGAAATTTGTTGTCACTAATCAAGTTATTTTTCTACCGCCAGTGTCTTCTACCGAGATGATTTTCCTACCTATTTTTGCATCGTTCACAGAGAGCGATACCAAGATGCGGCTGCTGTTTGTATCTATTTCTGTTAGGAGGATGAGGAACAGCAGAGGTGCCAGAACCAGGTCTTAGGGTACTGAACATTTTACTTTGCTTAAGTTTACATTTTACTGTATTTACTACTCTTTGTAATCTATTCGTTAGAAAAATTGAATATCCATTTTCCTACTTTTTCCTATTATACCTAATGACCATATTTTATGGGTAATCTCTCCTTGAACAGAAGTGTTCAGTGCCTTAGTGAGGTGTTTGTATATATATAATAATATCTTTATTTACTACAAGTACATGTACATGGTATACACACCTAGCTGACATCAATGACATACTAGTGTACAGAAAGCCCCTTGTTATGCTGAGTATTTCGGGCAAATCAGGTCAGTTTTGTCCCAGGATGCGACCCACACCAGTCGACTAACACCCAGGTACCCATTTTACTGATGGGTGAAAAGGGACAGCAGGTGTCTTATGGAAACACGTCCCTAATGTTTTCCAGCCGTACAGGAGGAGATTCGAACTCCGGACCTCAGTGTGTGAGCTGAGTGCGCTAGCGATATATATATATATATATATATATATATATATATATATATATATATATATATATATATATATATATATATATATATATATATATATATATATATATATATATATATATATATATATATATATATATATATATATGAGAGAGAGAGACAGACAGAGAGAAAGAATGGGTGGGGGAAGAGTGAAGGGGAGAGAGTGAAGAAAGATGGTGCTGAGAAAGACACACGTAATCCTCATCTCTGATTAACAATCACAAACAAGCTAAAAACTACCTTTCCCCTATTCCTCGTAACATTGTCTCTGTGTGTAGGACGAACTATTCTAAGGGATGGCAGTATCCTAGTCATAGTAACTCCATTTCTGCTGGAACGAAATCTTTAAAGTTGCTGTAGCCAGGGAACCTATATAGTGGTGCACTTGACAATATCCTCACTACTCTACTGAAGTCTCCCAGCTAAGACTGACAGACATCACGTAACTCATCCTGTGTATTGGAATATGAGAGGGAAAATATAGTAAACTTCAGTACCCACAATGTAACTATCACAGAATAATGTAACCGTACACGGTGGGTACACTTCTGCTTACCTGTAAGTCACCTGAAATCGATACAAGAAGTTAGAGCACTAGCGGCCCAGTCCCAGACCAAGCCTCCCGGTCCCAGACCAAGCCTCCCGGTCCCAGACCAAGCCTCCCGGTCCCAGACCAAGCCTCCCGGTCCCAGACCAAGCCTCCTAACACAGGATAATTTAGACAAGGGAGACTCGAGACTGACAATTTCTTTGATACATTACATGTTACAATATATGCACATCCTCACCCGTTACTGTGACACAGATGATGTTACACAACGCCACTGTAATGGTTCTGGTGAAGAACATAAAGGCACAATGCACAAAATAACTTGCACACAGGGGAGAGAGAGAGAGAGAAGCTTACTACGACGCTTCGGTCCGACTTTGACCATTTACAGTGACACCTTTGAAGAGTTTCGAGAGTTAATCTACTGTCTGAGCCCGGCCATGGGCCAGGCTCACGCACACACACACACACACACACACATACACACACACACACACACACACACACACACACACACAGTTTCTTCGTAAATGGTCCAAGTAGGACCGAAACGTCGTCGTAAGCTCCTCTCTCCTATGTGTGGCTTATGTGTGTATTGTTCCGGTGTTTACCTTCACTCGCTGACACAACCACTCTAATTCATTATCATTATCACCATTACTACCACCATTACCAACACCGATATTACCACCATCACAACTATCATTACCTCCGCCACCATCATCCCATATATGTCAAAATTTCTCCCAAGAAAAAGGTATGGTGGTTCGTGGATTAGAGTATTATGTACTACCATAGAGTACTCTGACTACTGTACCAATCCCTGGAGACCCACTTAGCGTAATTACCAGGATCAACCTCTCCCTTTCCCTTCCCTGCCTTCCCCTTCCCTAACACCCTTGCTATAACCCCCCACCCTGCCTCCCTCCCCTACAGCCACAAGGGTCAAAATCAGGGTAGGAGAAATGGGAGTGCCGCTCGCAGTGGCACTCTTAGGGAGAAGTTGGCTCCATCATTAAATTTATAATAGTGGCTTGTGGCTGTTAGGGGAAAACCCGACCTTATGTACACTGGCTTAGTTGTTTTCCTCCCATACACCACCAGTGGCTTAGTTATTTACCATATTCTACCAGACAGTGGTTTAGTTATCCTCCATACTCTACCAGGCAATGGCTTAGTTATCCTCCATACTCTACCAGGCAATGACTTAGTTATCCTCCATACTCTACCAGGCAGTGGCTTAATTATTCTCCATACTCTACCAGACAGTGGCTTAGTTATCCTCCATACAGTGAGTTACCCAAGAACAAGGCCGAGAACCAAGGGTCTGGTGGGTGAACTTGGGAGGAAAGATTGGGAGTCAGAGCTCAAAAAAATAAAAACTGGAGGAAGAGTGGGGAAGGAAGCTAGAAGAACTTGGCAAGAAAATGGAGAGGATTGCTGAAGAGAGCAGGAAGTGGGGGCTACAAGTCTTAACAGCAGAAGCTAAGATACAGTGCTTAGAAGAGGAACTAAAAAACCTGAAACAGATTAAAGAGTCAAATGACAGTACAGACATGACAGCAGGAACCTCTATATCAGTCGCAGACAAGAGAGCTGTAGGGAGAAAAGGAGCTATGCCGTATGCAAAGGCCCTATTAAACCCATGTGGGGCCCAGAAAAAGACTAGGAGCACACTAAGAACAAATGAAAGGTCTGAAGACAATGAAGGAGTTATGCCATATGCAGAGACTCTAACAGACAACTACTGTGGCAAGGAACAGCTGAGCAGGAAAGACAGTCCATTGAGCATAGGAGCTTCAGCAAGGGTAGGGACTGAAGGCAGGAATGTTTCAATGGAACTAAAACACCTCAGAGGATGCAAAGGGAGATGCAGTGAGAGGATGAAAAGGAGGTCAGTTTTTGTCTACGGGCTCCAAGAAGTCAAAGGGGGAACTTACGATGAAAGAAAACAGGAGGAGAAAAAAGCAACTGAAGGTATCATGAAAGCAATAGGTGAAGGCGACATAACCCAGGTGACAAATTTTCGGAGAATTGGGTGGTTTGCGAGTGGAAGGAAACAGCTTGTCAAAGTAATTTTCAAGGCAGAATCAGCTTGAACCAAGATCCTGCAGGAGAAAGCACGACTGAAGGACAAACCGGAGTACCAGAAAGTGTACCTCAATCGTGACAGAACACAAGAAAGGACAATACTGAAAGAGAGGGTACAAAGACAAAAGAAGGAACGAGAGGCAATGATGAAGATAAGCATAAACCAGACCCACGTGGAAGGACAAACACACCCTCCAGAAACACCTGCAGAAGGACTCCAACCACGACATCCCCAATGCAACTGACCAATCTAAACCAAAACCCACACACTGTTCCCTCTGTCCCCACCCCATGTCACAAACCCCACCCCATGTCACAAACCCCACCCCTACAACAGCCCCCTATGGGCACTCTGCCCCCACCCCTTCATCACAAACCCCACCCACACCACGACCCCCCACAGGCCCCCTCCATGGCTCCCACTCCCCCAACCCCAATACTCTCCCAGGACCAAAGTGATAGAAATGAAGCTGAAGGTTTGGTACACGAACATGGATGGAATAACGAATAAATATAAGTGGAATGAAAGAATCAATGATAAGTCTCAAGACATCATATCAGTCACAGAAACGAAACTCACTGAGACAATAACAGATGCAATCTTCCCACCGGGATAGCAGATCCCGAGGAAAGATAAAAGGAATAGAGGGGTGGTGGTTGGGGTTGCACTGCTTATAAAAAACCGATGGGGATTTGAGGAAATAGAAGGCATGGACGAGATTGGAGAAAGGGATTACATAGTAGGTACAATTCAGTCTTACCTGGAGTTTACCTGGAGAGAGTTCCGGGGGTCAACGCCCCCGCGGCCCGGTCTGTGACCAGGCCTCCTGGTGGATCAGAGCCTGATCAACCAGGCTGTTGCTGCTGGCTGCACGCAAACTAACGTACGAGCCACAGCCCGGCTGATCAGGAACTGACTTTAGGTGCTTGTCCAGTGCCAGCTTGAAGACTGCCAGGGGTCTGTTGGTAATGCCCCTTTAAAGTAGGTCGTAAATTTTGTTATTATTTACCTCATATGATTTTACAAATACTTTTTAGGCTTTGGAAATGTTTGTCGAAATGTTTCCACCCACCGGGAATCGAACCCGGGCCCTCCATGTGTGAAGCGGGAGCTTTAGCCACCAGGCCACCGGGTCTGGGGAACATAAGGTAATCATTGCAGTGATGTAAAACCCACCACAGAACTGCAGTAGGTCAAGAGAGGAATACGAAGAGAACAACAGAGCGATGGTAGACACACTGGCCGAGGTGGCAAGAAGAGCTCACTCGAGCAGAGCAAAGTTGCTGGTTATGGGCAATTTCAATCACAGGGAGATGGACTGGGAAAACCTGGAGCCACACAGGGGTCCCGAAACATGGAGAGCCAAGATGATGGATGTGGTACTGGAAAACCTCATGTCAGGGACACTACCAGAGAGAGAGGGGAGGATGAACCAGCAAGACTGGACCTTGTGTTCACCCTGAGCAATTCAGACATTAAGGACATCACATATGAGAGGCCCCTTGGAGCTAGTGATCACATAGTTTTGAGCTTTGATTACATAGTAGAGTTACAAGTGGAGAGGTTAACAGAAGTTGAATGGGAAAAGCCAAACAATAAAAGGGGGGACTACACAAGAATGAGAAACTTCCTGCAGCAGGTTCAGTGGGACAGAGAATTGGTACGAGAGTCAGTAAACGAAATGATGGAATACGTAACAACAAAATGCAAGGAGGCAGAGAAAAGGTTTGTTCCCAAGGGCAACAGAAATAATGGGAAGACCAATGTGAGTCCTTGGTTTACCCGAAGGTGTAGGGAGGCAAAAACTAAGTGCACTAGAGAATGGAAGAGGTACAGAAGGCAAAGGACCCAGGAAAATAAGATAAGTCGAAGAGCCAGAAACGAGTATGCACAGATAAGGAGGGAGGCCCAGCGACAGCATGAAAACGACATAGCATCGAAGTCAAGTCTGACCCGAAACTGCTGTATAGCCACATTAGGAGGAAGACAACAAAGACCAAGTGACCAGGCTGAGGAAAGAAGGTGAGGAACTCACAAGAAACGATCAAGAGGTATGTGAGGAGCTCAACACGAGATTTTAAGGAAGTATTTACAGTGGAGACAGGAAGGACTCTGGGAAGACAGAACAGTGGGGGAATATACCAACAAGTGTTGGATAACATACACACAACTGAGGAGGTGAAAAAGCTGCTAAATTACCTTGATACCTCAAAGGCAATAGGACCAGACATCTTCCCGTGGGTCTTTACAGAGGGAGCAGAGATGCTGTGTGCGCCACTTACCACAATCTTTAACACATCCCTGGAAACTGGGCAACTACCTGAGGTATGGAAGACGGCAAATGTAGTTCCCATTTTTAAAGGAAACAGAAAAGAGGCACTAAACTATAGACCAGTGTCATTGACATGTATAGTATGCAAAGCTATGGAGAAGATTATCAGGAGGAGAGTAGTGGAGCACCTGGAAAGGAACAAGAGTATAAACGACAGCCAGCACGGATTCATGGAAGGCAAATCCTGTATCACAAACCTTCTGGAGTTTTATGATAAAGTAACAGAAGTAAGACACAAGAGAGAGGGGTGGGTTGTTTGCATTTTCTTGGACTACAAGGCCTTCGACACAGTTCCTCACAAGATATTAGTGCAGAAGCTAGAGGATCAGACGCGTATAACAGAAAGGCAACTGCAATGGCTCAGAGAATACCTGACAGGGAGGCAACAACGAGTCATAGTACATGATAAGGTATCACAGTGGGCACCTGTGACGAGCGGGGTCCCACAGGGGTTGGTTCTAGGACCAGTGCTATTTTTGGTAAATGTGAATGACTTGATGGAAGGGAAAGACTCTGAAGTGTCCCTGTTCGCAGATGATGTGAAGTTAATGAGGAGAATTAAATCAGATAAGGATCAGGCAGGACTTCAAAGAGACCCGGACAGGCCAGACACCTGGAGTTTATCTGGAGAGAGTTCCGGGGGTCAACGCCCCCGCGGCCCGGTCTGTGACCAGGCCTCCTTAGGTCAGTGTCCCAGGATGCGACCCACACCAGTCGACTAACACCCAGGTACCCATTTTACTGATGGGGAACATAGACAACAGGTGGAAAGAAACACGTCCAATGTTTCTACTCTGGCTGGGAATCGAACCCAGGCCCTCACCGTGTGAAGCGAGAGCGTTAACCACCAGGCCACCAGAGCCCCTGCTGCATACTTCAGTATGGGCCTGACGTACACGGTGTACAGTGTCTTGAACGATTCCTTACTAAGGTATCGGAACGCTATTCTTAGGTTTGCCAGGCGCCCATATGCTGCAGCAGTTATCTGGTTAATGTGTGCTTCCGGAGACGTGCTCGGTTGTATACTCACCCCAAGATATTTCTCCTTTCCCGATCTTCATGACTTTGCATTTGGCAGTGTTAAATTCGAGAAGCTGGACACCTGGTCCAGCTGGACACCTGGTCCAGCTTCTCGAATTTAACACTGCCAAATGCAAAGTCATGAAGATCGGGAAAGGAGAAATATCTTGGGGTGAGTATACAACCGAGCACGTCTCCGGAAGCACACATTAACCAGATAACTGCTGCAGCATATGGGCGCCTGGCAAACCTAAGAATAGCGTTCCGATACCTTAGTAAGGAATCGTTCAAGACACTGTACACCGTGTACGTCAGGCCCATACTGAAGTATGCAGCACCAGTTTGGAACCCACACCTGGTCAAGCACGTCAAGAAATTAGAGAAAGTGCAAAGGTTTGCGACAAAGCTAGTTCCAGAGCGAATGGGAATGTCCTACGAAGAAAGGTTAAGGGAAATCGCCCTGACGACACTGGAGGACAGGAAGGTTAGAGGAGACATGATAACGACATACAAAATACTGCGTGGAATAGACAAGGTGGACAAAGACAGGATGTTCCAGAGAGGGGACACAGAAATAAGGGGTCAAACTTGGAAGTTGAAGACTCAGATGAGTCAAAGGGATGTCAGGAAGTATTTCTTCAGTCATAGAGTAGTCAGGAAGTGGAATAGTCTAGGAAGTGATGTAGTGGAGGCAGGAATCATACATAGCTTTAAGACGAGGTATGATAAAGCTGATGGAGCAGGGAGAGAGAGGACCTAGTAGCGTTCAGTTAAGAGGCGGGGCCAGGAGCTATGAATCGACCCCTGCAACCACAAATAGGTGAGTACACACACACACACACACACATATATATATATATATATATATATATATATACACACACACACACACACACACACACACACACACACACACACAGGTTAGGTTAGTTCCAGAGCTAAGGGGAATGTCCTATGAAGAAAGATTAAGGGAAATCGGCCTGACGACACTGGAGGACAGGAGGGTCAGGGGAGACATGATAACGACATATAAAATACTGCGTGGAATAGACAAGGTGGACAAAGACAGGATGTTCCAGGGAGGGGACACAGAAACAAGAGGCCACAATTGGAAGTTGAAGACACAATTGAGTCAGAGAGATAGTAGGAAGTATTTCTTCAGTCATAGAGTTGTAAGGCAGTGGAATAGCCTAGAAAATGACGTAGTGGAGGCAGGAACCATACACAGTTTTAAGACGAGGTTTGATAAAGCTCATGGAGCGGGGAGAGAGATGGCCTAGTAGCAACCGGTGAAGAGGCGGGGCCAGGAGCTAGGACTCGACCCCTGCAACCACAAATAGGTGAGTACACACACACACACACACACACACACACACACACACAGACACACACACACACACACACACACACAGACACACACACACACACACACACACACACACACACACACACACACACACACACACACACACACAGGGCGTCAACAACTGCCTCTCGGACTGACTTATAAACTTTAAATGATTTTTTAAGACAAAATTTTCAAAGCGGGAAACAATCTTGACACAAACATGAAACTGTGAGAGTTGTGTAGCTGTTGGTCTTAAGACCCCCCCTTCAGTAGGTCTCTGAGACCCCCCCTTCAGTAGGTCTCTGAGACCCCCCTTCAGTAGGTCTCTGAGACCCCCCTTCAGTAGGTCTCTGAGACCCCCCTTCAGTAGGTCTCTGAGACCCCCCTTCAGTAGGTCTCTGAGACCCCCCCTTCAGTAGGTCTCTGAGACCCCCCTTCAGTAGGTCTCTGAGACCCCCCTTCAGTAGGTCTCTGAGACCCCCCTTCAGTAGGTCTCTGAGACCCCCCCTTCAGTAGGTCTCTGAGACCCCCTTCAGTAGGTCTCTGAGACCCCCCTTCAGTAGGTCTCTGAGACCCCCCTTCAGTAGGTCTCTGAGACCCCCCCTTCAGTAGGTCTCTGAGACCCCCCTTCAGTAGGTCTCTGAGACCCCCCTTCAGTAGGTCTCTGAGACCCCCCTTCAGTAGGTCTCTGAGACCCCCCTTCAGTAGGTCTCTGAGACCCCCCTTCAGTAGGTCTCTGAGACCCCCCTTCAGTAGGTCTCTGAGACCCCCCCTTCAGTAGGTCTCTGAGACCCCCCTTCAGTAGGTCTCTGAGACCCCCCCTTCAGTAGGTCTCTGAGACCCCCCTTCAGTAGGTTTCTAAGACACCCTTCTGTACGTCTAAGACCCCCTTCAGTAGGTATCTAAGACCCCTTCAGGTCTCTCAGACCCCTTTAGTAGGTCTAAGACCCCCATCAGGTCTCTAAGACCCCCCTTCAGTAGGTCTAAGGCCCCTTCTTTACGTCAAAGACCCCCTTCAGTAGGTCTAAGACCCCCTTCAGCAGGTCTAAGACCCCTTTCAGTAGGTCTAAGACCCCCTTCAGTTGATCTAAGACCCCCTTCAGTAGGTCTAAGACCCCCCTTCAGTAGGTCTCTGAGAGTAAACATGTATACATCTCCAGTACTTGTTAAGGTTCTAGGCTCAGTAACCTTTCCACTGGTGGCCCAGGAGCTTGAGCCTGGAGGTCCAGGAGCTAGAGTCTGGCGGCCCAGGAGCTAGAGCCTGAGGGCGCAGACGCTAGAGCCTGGTGGTCCAGGAGCTGGAGCTTTGTGGTCCAGGAGCTAGAGCCAGGGGGTTCAGGAGCTGGAGCTTTGTGGTTCAGGAGCTAGAGCCTGGGGGTTCAGGAGCTGGAGCCTAGTGGTCCAGGAGCTGGAGCCTGGGTCACACATCAAGCGTGCAGAGGATCGCACCAATCATAATCTCTGGTAATTATCAATACAACAGTTCTCAGTAACGCAGGATAATTGAGACACAGCGACCAGCGGCCGCTGTGGTCTTTTAAACTATAATACTAATGACCCTAATTAATGCCAAGTATATTTTGAAGACCTCCTATCCCCTCCCCCCCACAAGCTAATGCTAGCCCCACCAAGTAGCAGAATTAAGAGGCGGGGCCAAGAGCTAAGACTCAACCCCTGAAAAGCCAACTACCTGCACATTATTCCCCCCACTACATGTAGAAACTACAACACCCCTACCTACGTACCTACCTACCTCTCACGTCGTAGGCCGGGCCATAAATCAGCGTGGAAAGTTGTGTTGGTGAGGAGGAAGTTGGAAGCGTGTAGCAGAGATGAGTCTCTCCCTCAGGGAGAAATATGATAAAACACCCTCCCCAACACCTCTCTTCCTACACCACCTCCCGTCCTGGCTCCAACACTTCTCTCCTCCAGCAACTGCACATTCCTTACATAATAGACACCGAGAACGTCGTAATAGACTTAAAAATGATCTACAGAGTTCTCAGAACAAAGACTTTCGTGTCTCGCTTGTCTGGATACCTTGCCACATAGAGATCAGCTGTCAGGATGACACTGATAAAGAAGCTAAGTTTACTTGTGAGAGGCCGGAGGTGGAGTTACAACTGGCCATCCCTCTTTCCATTGTTAAATCTATCTTGCTGAGGAATATCAGCACTGGTAGATGAGAAAACACACATACCCAGACCTGAAAGCACTACTATCAGGCTCTATCATCTGTTCCGTTCAGAAAGTTCTGTGTATGGAGAACATAAAGCGTCCACTAGTTTATGTGACACGTTGACTGTCAGAGTCAGGTTGGAACAGCGTCACCTGTGGCAGGTGTAGGCAACCACAGGCGAGCCTACCATCCCTGCTTATTGTAGCTACATGTAAAAACCTGTGAAAAGAAAGCAAGAGGCATAAGAACTTACCATTATATAGTTGAGTGTCAGTAGTAAGTGACTTAAGGTCTGGTGGAATGTGGTACTTTGACCTGTGTAAGTACTGTATACTCTGGGATACTTGAGGCTATCCTCGGTGTTAACCCTGAATTTACTAACACTCATTAGCAGCCTATTGATGCCTTAGTTGTATGCATAAATATATATATATATATATATATATATATATATATATATATATATATATATATATATATATATATATATATATATATATATATATAAAATGTCGTGCCGAATAGGCAGAACTTGCGATTTTGGCTTAAATAGCAACGCTCATCTTACCATATAAGACAAGTGAAAATTTGTGTATGCAATAATTTTGCCAAAATCATTCTGAACCTAACGAAAAAAATATATTTCACTGTGTTTGTTTAGTATTAAATTATTGTAAACAAATCTAAAATATATTTAGTTGGGTTAAGCTAAAATAAATTGTTCTTTTTATAATAAGGCTAGGTAAGTTTTCTAAGTTCCTTTTGGTACAAAATTATATTTTTTTACATCAACATTAATGAAAAAATATATCTTCAAACGTATAAGAGAAAATTTTGGAAAGGACTTAATTTTAAATGAGTTCTTGCTAATTGACCAGTTTTACATATTCGGCACGACATATATATATATATATACATATATATATATATATACATATATATATATACATATATATATATATATATATATATATATATATATATATATATATATATAAATTAAATATATATATATATATATATATATATATATATATATATATATATATATATATATATATATAAATTATATATATATATATATATATATATATATATATATATATATATATATATATATATATATATATATATATATATATATATATATATATATAACTAAATGCTAAACTAGGAGAAACATTTAGAGAGGTTGTGACAGGTAAGTTTTGGGTTCCAGGTGTAAATGATAATGGGAGCCCTTTGATTGAACTTTGTATAGAAAGGGGTTTAGTTATAAGTAATACGTATTTTAAGAAAAAGAGGATAAATAAGTATACAAGATATGATGTAGGGCGTAATGACAGTAGTTTGTTGGACTATGTATTATTGGTAGATAAAAGACTGTTGAGTAGACTTCAGAATGTACATGTTGATAGAGGGGCCACAGACATATCAGATCACGTTCTAGTTGTAGCTACACTGACAGTAAAAGGTAGATGGGATACCAGGAAAATAGAAGCATCAAGTAAGAGAGAGGTGATGGTGTATAAACTAAAAGAGGAGGCAGTTAGGGTAAGATATAAACAACTATTGGAGGATAGATGGGCTAGTGAGAGTATAGGCAAGGGGGACGAAGATGTATGGGGTAGGTTTAAGAAAGTGGTGCTAGAGTGTTCAGCAAAAGATTGTGGTTACAGGAAAGTGGGTGTGGGAGAGAAGAGGGATTGGTGGAATGATGATGTAAAGAGAGTAGTGAGAAAAAGTTAGCATCTAAGAAGTTTTTACAAAGTAGAAGTGATACAAGGTGGGAAGAGTATATGGAGAGAAAAAGAGAGGTTAAGAGTGGTGAAGCAATGTAAAAAGAGAGGAAATGAGAGAGTGGGTGAGATGTTATCAACAAATTTTGTTGAAAATAAGAAAAAGTTTTGGAGTGAGATTAATAAGGTGAGGAAGCCTAGAGAACAAATGGATTTGACAGTTAAAAATAATAGAGAAGAGTTATTAAATGAAGAGTTAGAGGTATCGGGAAGATGGAGGGAATATTTTGAGGAAGTGTTAAATGTTGATAAAGATAGGGAAGCTGTGATTTCGTGTATAGGGCAAGGAGGAATAACATCTAGTAGGAGTGAGGAAGAGCCATTTGTAAGTGTGGGGGAAGTTCGTGAGGCAGTGGGTAGAATGAAAGGGGGTAAGGCAGCTGGGATTGATAGGATAAAGATAGAAATGTTAAAAGCAGGAGGGGATATAGTTTTGGAGTGGTTGGTGCTATTATTAATAAATGTATGGAAGAGGGTAAGGTACCTAGGGATTGGCAGAGAGCATGCATAGTTCCTTTGCATAAAGGCAAATGGGATAAAAGAGAGTGCAAAAATTATAGGGGAATAAGTCTGTTGAGTATACCTGGTAAAGTGTATGGTAGAGTTATTATTGAAAGAATTAATAGTAAGACAGAGAGTAGGAGAGCAGATGAACAAGGAGGCTTTAGGAAAGGTAGGGAGTGTGTAGACCAAGTGTTTACAGTAAAACATAAAGGTGAACAGTATTTAGATAAGGGTAAAGAGGCTTTTGTGGCATTTAGAAAAGGCATATGACAGGGTGGATAGGGGGGCAATGTGGCAGATGTTGCAGGTGTATGGTATAGGAGGTAGGTTACTGAAAGCAGTGAAGAGTTTTTACGAGGATAGTGAGGCTCAGGTTAGAGTATGTAAGAGAGAGAGGGAGATTATTTCCAAGTAAAAGTAGGCCTTAGAGAAGGATGTTTGATGTCACCGTGGTTGTTCAATATATTTATAGATGGGGTTGTAAGAGATGTAAATGCTAGGGTCCTGGCAAGGGGTATAGAGTTAAAAGATAAAGAATCAAACACAAAGTGGGAGTTGTCACAGTTGCTGTTTGCTGATGACACGGTTCTTTTGGGAGATTCCGAAGAGAAGTTGCAGAGGTTGGTGGATGAATTTAGTAGGGTATGTAAAAGAAGAAAATTGAAAGTGAATATAGGAAAGAGTAAGGTTATGAGGATAAAAAAATTAAGTGACGAAAGACTGGATATCAGATTGGAGGGAGACAGTATGGAGGAGGTGAATGTATTTAGATATTTAGGAGTGGACGTGTCAGCAGATGGGTCTATGAAAGATGAGGTGAATCACAGAATTGATGAGGGGTAAAGGGTGAGAGGTGCACTTAGGAGTCTGTGGAGACAAAGGACTTTGTGTAAGCAAAAAGGGGAATGTATGAGAGTATAGTTGTACCAACACTCTTGTATGGGTGTGAAGCATGGGTGATGAATGTTGCAGCAAGGAGAAGGCTGGAAACAGTGGAGATGTCATGTCTGAGGGCACTGTGTGGTGTGAATATAATGCAGAGAATTCGTAGTTCGGAAATTAGGAGAAGGTGTGGGATTACCAAAACTATTATCCAGAGGGCTGAGGAGTTGTTGAGGTTCGGACATGTAGAGAGAATGAAACAAAACAGAATGACTTCGAGAGTGTATAAATCTGTAGTGGAGAGTAGGCGGGGTAGAGGTCGGCCTAGGATGGGTTGGAGGGAGGGGGTAAAGGAAGTTTTGTGTGCGAGGGGCTTGGACTTCCAGCAAGCGTGCATGAGCATATTTAATAGGAGTGAATGGAGACAAATGGTTTTTAATACTTGACGTGCTGTTGGAGTGTGAGCAAAGTAATATTTATGAAGGGGTTCAGGGAAACTGGCAGGCCGGACTTGAGTCCTGGAGATGGGAAGTACAGTGCCTGCACTCTGAAGGAGGGGTGCTAATGTTGCAGTTTAAAAACTGTAGTGTAAAGCACCCTTCTGGCAAGACAGTGATGGAGTGAATGATGGTGAAAGTTTTTCTTTTTCGGGCCACCCTGCCTTGGTGGGAATCGGCCAATGTGTTTATATATATATATATATATATATATATATATATATATATATGTGTGTGTGTGTGTGTGTGTGTGTGTGAGACTGTGTGCATGTGTATGAGCATATGTGGTCGTATGTAAGTATAAATGTGCAGTTGTTATAATCATTGCCGTTCAGTACATAACACTATATTCATAATAATGTGCCTTCAACATGTGCCTAACTTGTTGACATATTTTAAAACTCGAACACAAATACTATCAAATGTACAGGTGGTACTGTGTGCATTATAAGAACATAAGAAAGAAGGAACACTGAAGCAGGCCTACTGGCCCATGCGAGGCAGGTCCAAGTCTCCTACCGGCTTAAGCCAATGCCCCAACCTAGTCAGGTCAGGTCATATTCACTTAAGGAAGGAACACGGCATCAGACCCAGTAGCACAAGCTAGTCAGGTCCAACTCACACCCACCCACACCCACTCATGTATTTATCTAACCTATTTTTAAAACTACACAACGTTTTAGCCTCAATAACTGTACTCGGGAGTTTGTTCCACTCATCCACAACTCTATTACCAAACCAGTGCTTTCCTATATCCTTCCTGAATCTTAATTTTTCCAACTTAAAACCATTGCTACGAGTCCTGTCTAGGCTAGATATTTTCAGCACGTTATTTACATCCCATTTATTTATTCCTGTCTTCCATTTATACACCTCAATCACATCCCCCTAATTCGACGCCTTTCTAGAGAGTGCAGATTCAGGGCCCTCAGTCTATCCTCATAGGGAAGATTTCTGATACATGGGATCAACTTTGTCATCCTCCTCTGTACGTTTTCCAGAGCATTTATATCCATTCTGTAATACGGTGACCAAAACTGTGAAGCATAATCTAAATGAGGCCTAACCAAGGATATATAGATATATAATTTTCCTCAATAGTTTCTGATGTGGGACCCTGTCAAAAGCCTTACTGAAGTCCACCTCATGGTGAGCTAGCTCACCATGTGGTGGGCCAGTACAACATGGGTTCGAGTTCTTGGCTACAGCAGTGTTGTTATTGATCAACAGCACCCATTCGTGGTTACAAGAATATATATATATATATATATATATATATATATATATATATATATATATATGTGTGTGTGTGTGTGTGTGTGTGTGTGTGTGTGTGTGTGTGTGTGTGTGTGTGTGTGTGTGTGTGTGTGTGTGTGTGTGTGTGTCGTGCCGAATAGGTAAAACTTGCAATTTTAGCTTAACGCTTTTCTTGCCGAATAACGCGAACGAAAATTTGTGTATGCAATAATTTCACATAAATCATCCTGAACCTAACGAAAAATATTTCACTGTGTTTATTAAATTATTGTAAACTTATCTGAAATATATTTAGTTGGGTTAGGCTAAATTAAACGTGCAAAAGAAAATTTTAGAAAGGACTTAATTTTAAATGAATTCTTGCTAATTGACCAATTTTACATATTCGGCACATTTTATTTGGAGTATGTTACACTCCCATATAGGCTGCCTCCCAACCAGTGAACCGGGTACTAGGGGTTTAACGATCAACAGGGTACTTATCGTTAAATCAGTACCTTGGTTCATTGGCCAGTCACAGATAAGCCCGCCAAAGCTGAAGCAACGTGGTTCACTTGCAGTAAGCATTGGCAGACTTGCCTAACTGCTGGTTGAGCACGGTGCACACTCTCTGGCTTCTGCCTTGCCATCTGTCACAGTGGTGTACACTTGCTATTATATCTGTGCATATTGTACATACCTGTACATACCATCTGGTTGGGCCAAATATATTTAATAGTCTACTGCTCAGTTTTGCTTGTTCCATATTCCCATTACGACCAGGTCTCACAGGCCACTCTTACCTGTGTTCGTAATACACACACACACACTCAAATACACATCTATGTACGTAACTATCATACAGAATAGAGTAGCAGCACACTGCTGATGTGATATATATTTGTGCCATTATATATTCTTAGGAATATAACGACTCAGCATATCGATCTACAGTGTATACATATATATAATATGTCATCCATATTTCTCTCCGCCCTGAAGGACTCCTGACGGTTAAGGCTGAGATGACCACCATCAGTACCAGACAAGATGAAGAGGGACTCCTCTGCCCTCAGCAAGATGTCAACAACACAACACTACGACACTCCCACAACTAGGTGCCAACACCGGGTCACCACATCTACCAACATCGGGCCACGTCATGTACCTGCAAGCTATCAGAAGCGCTTGCAGCGACTTCTGAGAGCACTCGTGAGAGCTTGCAGGCGCTTCTGAGAGCTTACAAGCACTTATGAAAGCTTGTAGGCACCTGTGAGAGCTTGCAGGTACTTGTGAGATCTTACAAACACTTGTGAGAGCTTGCAGGCGCTTGTGAGAGCTTGCAGGCACTTGTGAGATCTTACAAACACTTGTGAGAGCTTGCAGGCACTTGTGAGAGTTTGATGAAAGTTTTGAGCAGCTCATCAATAATAAGTGATTCGGAATATTCCAGTCAGCTTTCCCAGAGAGTTTATATCAAAAAATTAATTTGTCTCGGATTACTTGTGATGATCACAGTCATGGTGGTGATGATCACAGTCATGGTGGTGATGATCACAGTCATGGTGGTGATGATCACAGTCATGGTGGTGGTGACCACAGTCATGGTGGTGATGATCACAGTCATGGTGGTAATGATCGCAGATGTCTTGTAGGGGATAATGGAATGTAAGGATAATAGGGAAATAACGGAGTAAATGGGAGTAGGCAGGCAGTAGGAAGGAGAGGAGAGTGGAGTGACAGGAGCTGAGGTAATGTGAGGTCACTGGTGACTACACCATCACCTCTCATTATCTCTACCACCACCACACTACTCACCCTCTCACTACTTGAAATATATTAATGAATAAAAGAATGACTAACGGGGACAGTGAATACTACTATTCCACTCAAACACAGTTTATTATTAAGTCCTTGTACAATAATATATTTGGAAACAGGAGAACAGTGTTGAGTTTAGATAAATGGGGCTGGTACATATAAGCAGTGACACAGGGAATACAGTCAACTGACGAAACAGAATGTAACTTACAATATAGTTCAGAGGACAGTTCACCACAGGAACTAAGTCACACACTAGCCACAGGTCTCAAGACCTACACAGCCGAGTACTGCTCCACGCCAGTACTCTGCCCAGTGTCTCCAACAGTCTCTCCTCCAGAGACTCTCCAGCAGCCTTCTCCCGAGTTCTGCACACAGGCCAGAGCTCCGCTCGAATCCCTTTGCTCAGCTGTTCCTTGGGTTTATATGGTCCTCAAAGCACCCCCCACAATGGGGGTGTGCACCACGTGTTTTGACCTGACGCCGAGATCTGACGCCGTCAAGAACAAAAGACCTGAGACTTAAGCCAAGGTGTGTCTGACAGCTATTTGCCAAGGCAAGGTGTGACCATTTAATTAGGTTAAATTAGGTGTCCCTTAGCGACCTCAAAAGCACAGTTGAACTACATCACACAGTCATGGTGGTGATGATCGTAGTCATGGTGGTGATGACTGCAGTCATGGTGATGATCAGTCATGGTGGTGATGATCACACTCATGGTGGTGGTGATCGCAGTCAAGGTGGTGATGATTGCAGTCATGGTGGTGATGATGGCAGTCATGATAAGGGCACTGTGTATCTCTCAGATAAGGACACTTGCTATGGATCCCTCTCTCTCTCTCTCTCTCTCTCTCTCTCTCTCTCTCTCTCTCTCTCTCTCTCTCACACACACACACACACTTTAAGGAGTCTTCACGCTACGTCACAAGATCAAATCCAAACCATTATTTACACCCGTGGACCTCTCACTCTTCCTCTCTCCTCCAGTTCCTTTTCCACACATCCCACACACACACAAACACCATGGCCACTTTCGTCAAGTCTGTGTATACTACACCTACAATTTGCTTGTCTTCCAGTGCCTCCAAGACGATGATGATGTGGTCCAGAAGTTTTGAGAGGCAGGTGCATCGCTGAATGACCCTTGCTGGTTTATCGCACAGTTTTGATTATAGTAATACGAGGGGCAGGAGCTACCTGTATTATACCTGTATTATACCCAGGCTGCCCCGGCTTGTGTAACTGATGTGAATTTATGTGATCAGTGAAGCTTACGTCTTCAAACTGTTTCCAAGAGTTTGATAATTGGGGACATTAGTGCTATCAGTCTATAATTCTTATAGACGTTAGTGCTTTCAGTCTATAGTTCTTATTACGAACACAGGTAGAAACTGGCCTGTGAGACCTGGTCGTAATGGATGGAGCAGACAAAGCTCAACACTAGACTATAATGTATATTTGCCTTCAGAAGATATATACAGGTATGTACAATATGTACAGATAGAATAGTAAGTGTACACCATGGTGACAGATGACAAAGCAGAAGCCAGAGAGTGCACCGTGCTCAACCAGCAGATAGGCAAATCTGCCAATGCTTACCAAAAGTGAACCACGTTGCTTCAGATTTGGCGGGCATGCCTGTGATTGGCCAATGCACCACGGTACTGATTTAACGATGGGTAGCCTATTGATCGTTAAACCCTTAGCACCCCGTTTGCTGGTTGGGAGGCAGCCTATGTGGGAGTGTGACATAAGCCGAATAAATTGCAACATACTCTTTGCATGCCACATTTCTTATGAACGCTAATGCTATCAGTACACAGCACAACAGCAACAGAAGCAGAAGCACAACCTGCAACAACAAAACCAGCGACAACAACAACAGAAGCAGAAGTACAACCTGCAACAACAAAACCAGCGACAACAACAACAGAAGCAGCAACCACGACAGCAGCAACACCACCACGGCAACAGCAGCACTACCACCACAACGGCAGCAGCAGCACCACCACCACGGCAGCAGCAGTAACACCACTATCACCACCACGGCAGCAGCAGCACCATCACCACGGCAACAGCAACACCACCAACAAGGCAACAGCAGCAGCACCACCACCACGGCAGCAGCAGCACCACCACCACCACGGCAGCAGCAACAGCACCACCACCACCACGGCAGCAGCAACAGCACCACCACCACCACGGCAGCAGCAGCACCACCACAACCAACACCACGGCAGCAGTAGCACCACCACGGCAGCAGCACCACCACGGCAGCAGCAGCAGTAGGACCACCATGGCCGCAGCAGCAGCAGTAACACCACCACGGCAGCAGTAGCACCACCACGGCAGCAGCACCACCACGGCAGCAGCAGCAGTAGGACCACCATGGCCGCAGCAGCAGCAGTAGCACCACCACGGCAGCAACACCAGTAGCACCACCACGGCAGCAGCACCACCACCACGGCAGCAGCAGCACCACCACGGCAGCAGCAGCACCACCACGGCAGCAGCACCAGTAGCACCACCACGGCAGCAACACCAGTAGCACCACTACGGCAGCAGCAGCACCACCACGGCAGCAGCACCAGTAGCACCACCACGGCAGCAGCACCAGTAGCACCACCACGGCAGCAACACCAGTAGCACCACCACGGCAGCAACACCAGTAGCACCACCACGGCAGCAGCAGCACCACCACGGCAGCAGCAGCACCACCACGGCAGCAGCACCACCACCACGGCAGCAGCAGCACCACCACGGCAGCAGCAGCACCACCACGGCAGCAGCACCAGTAGCACCACCACGGCAGCAACACCAGTAGCACCACTACGGCAGCAGCACCAGTAGCACCACCACGGCAGCAGCACCAGTAGCACCACCACGGCACCAGTAGCACCACCACGGCACCAGTAGCACCACCACGGCAGCAGCAAGAGAACATACACGTCACTGTATATTCAGACATAATTACTCCTGCATGTAAAATAAGTCTTCAAAAATTCACAAAATTACTCGCCTGTGTTGCCCTCTAGAAGGAAGATAAATTCTGCATTACAATCAATGCTCTGATTAACTTGTAGGAATATACAGCACAACACTAGTTGCAGGAATATACAGCACAACACTGGTTGTTGCAGGAATATACAGCACAACACTAGTTGCAGGAATATACAGCACAACACTGGTTGTTGCAGGAATATACAGCACAACACTGGTTGTTGCAGGAATATACAGCACAACACTGGTTGTTGCAGGAATATACAGCACAACACTTGCTGCAGGAATATACAGCACAACACTGGTTGTTGCCGGAATATACAGCACAACACTAGTTGTTGCAGGAATATACAGCACAATACTGGTTGTTGCAGGAATATACAGCACAACACTGGTTGTTGCAGGAATATACAGCACAACACTTGCTGCAGGAATATACAGCACAACACTGGTTGTTGCAGGAATATACAGCACAACACTGGTTGTTGCAGGACTATACAGCACAATACTGGTTGTTGCAGGAATATACAGCACAACACTGGTTGTTGCAGGAATATACAGCACAACACTTGCTGCAGGAATATACAGCACAACACTGGTTGTTGCAGGAATATACAGCACAACACTGGTTGTTGCAGGACTATACAGCACAATACTGGTTGTTGCAGGAATATACAGCACAACACTTGTTGTTGCAGGAATATACAGCACAACAATGGTTGTTGCAGGAATATACAGCACAGCACTTGTTGTTGCAGGAATATACAGCACAACACTGGTTGTTGCAGGAATATACAGCACAACACTGGTTGTTGCAGGAATATACAGCACAACACTGGTTGTTGCAGGAATATACAGCACAATACTGGTTGTTGCAGGAATATACAGCACAACACTGGTTGTTGCAGGAATATACAGCACAACACTGGCTGTTGCAGGAATATACAGCACAACACTGGCTGTTGCAGGAATATACAGCACAACACTGGTTGTTGCAGGAATATACAGCACAATACTAGTTGTTGCAGGAATATACAACACAACACTGGTTGTTGCAGTAATACAGAACAGAACACTGGTTGTTGCAGTAATACAGAACACAACACTGGTTGTTGCAGTAATACAGAACAGAACACTGGTTATTGCAGTAATACAGAACACAACACTGGTTGTTGCAGGAATACAGAACACAACACTGGTTGTTGTAGTAATACAGAACACAACACTGGTTGTTGCAGGAATACAGAACACAACACTGGTTGTTGCAGGAATACAGAACACAACACTGGTTGTTGCAGTAATACAGAACACAACACTGGTTGTTGCAGTAATACAGAACACAACACTGGTTGTTGCAGGAATACAGAACACAACACTGGTTGTTGCAGGAATACAGAACACAACACTGGTTGTTGCAGTAATACAGAACACAACACTGGTTATTGCAGTAATACAGAACACAACACTAGTTATCGCAGGAATACAGAACACAACACTGGTTATTGCAGGAATACAGAACACAACACTGGTTATTGCAGGAATACAGAACACAACACTGGTTATTGCAGGAATACAGCACACAACACTGGTTATTGCAGGAATACAGCACACAACACTGGTTATTGCAGGAATACAGAACACAACACTGGTTATTGCAGGAATACAGAACACAACACTGGTTATTGCAGGAATACAGAACACAACACTGGTTATTGCAGGAATACAGCACACAACACTGGTTATTGCAGGAATACAGAACACAACACTGGTTATTGCAGGAATACAGCACACAACACTGGTTATTGCAGGAATACAGAACACAGCACTGGTTATTGCAGGAATACAGAACACAACACTGGTTATTGCAGGAATACAGCACACAACACTGGTTATTGCAGGAATACAGAACACAACACTGGTTATTGCAGGAATACAGCACACAACACTGGTTATTGCAGGAATACAGAACACAACACTGGTTATTGCAGGAATACAGCACACAACACTGGTTATTGCAGGAATACAGAACACAACACTGGTTATTGCAGGAATACAGAACACAACACTGGTTATTGCAGGAATACAGCACACAACACTGGTTATTGCAGGAATACAGAACACAACACTGGTTATTGCAGGAATACAGAACACAACACTGGTTATTGCAGGAATACAGAACACAACACTGGTTATTGCAGGAATACAGAACACAACACTGGTTATTGCAGGAATACAGCACACAACACTGGTTATTGCAGGAATACAGCACACAACACTGGTTATTGCAGGAATACAGAACACAACACTGGTTATTGCAGGAATACAGAACACAACACTGGTTATTGCAGGAATACAGCACACAACACTGGTTATTGCAGGAATACAGAACACAACACTGGTTATTGCAGTAATACAGAACACAACACTGGTTATTGCAGTAATACAGAACACAACACTGGTTATTGCAGGAATACAGAACACAACACTGGTTATTGCAGGAATACAGCACACAACACTGGTTGTTGCAGGAATACAGAACACAACACTGGTTATTGCAGTAATACAGAACACAACACTGGTTATTGCAGTAATACAGAACACAACACTGGTTATTGCAGTAATACAGAACACAACACTGGTTGTTGCAGTAATACAGAACACATAACTGGCTAGTACTGTTAGAGTACTGTAACATCTACTTCCAATACTGTTAACACGAAATAGATAAATGCAAACAAATACACAAAAATGAGAGAGAGGGAAAAAGAGAAAGAGAAAGAGAGAGAGAGAGAGAGAGAGGGGGGGGCTAAGGGTTAACCGTCATTAAATTTAACCACACTAACGTATAATAGAGAGGTGATGGGGGGGGAAGAGAGGGAGAAATTGGTGACAGGGTGAAACGAAGGGGTGAAGGGAAGGGGTGAAGGGAAGGGATGAAATTGTTTAAAAGTAGGGGGTAAGAGGGGTAAAGGGAGGAAGAGAGGGGTGAAGAGGGGTAAAAGGGGGGAAAGACGGGTAGAGGGATGGAGAGGGGTAAATAGAGAGTTTTAAGGCATCGTTCAACTTTGCATTACACCTGCACTCTCAACTTTGCATTACACCTGCACTCTCAACTTTGCATTACACCTGCACTCTCAACTTTGCATTACACCTGCACTCTCAACTTTGCATTACACCTGCACTCTCAACTTTGCATTACACCTGCACTCTCAACTTTGCATTACACCTGCACTCTCAACTTTGCATTCCAAATTTTGAAAAATGACGGGGGAGGGGGGAACAGGGGAGGGGGTGGGGGAGGAGAGGGGAGGGAGAGAGCTCTAAAAATGGGGAGGTGGAAATGGGAAAAGGGGTCGTTGAATATATGGGAATCGGGACGTGGTGTATGGATATGGCGGGGGGGGGGGGGGTTGAGGTAATGGTGTTTATGGTGCTGTAGGAGTGATGGTGATGATGTTTGAGGCTGAGGCACATAACCTGAACACTGACACAACGTACTCACATATACCTTTGATATACCTGTGGTGAGTTCGCAGTTTTTCTACTCCCGGAGCCCGGCCATGGGCCAGGCTCGTCTGGTGTTTGGTCTGATCTACCAAGTTGTTGTAAAGTAAAAGGACACAAGTGCAACTAATGTGACATTTATTGTGGCAACGTTTCGCTCTCCAGGAGCTTTATCAAGCCATTACAAACAATACATGGACACAGAGGGTATATAAAGGCTCAGAGTGAGGTGAATACTAGTGAGGTACCATTTCGATGTTCACTAGTGGTAGTAGTAGTAGTAGTGGTAGTAGTGGTAGTGACAAAAGTAATACAATATGGTAGAGCAATTAATTCGTACATGAGTAAAAGGATATAAAAGCTATTACTTGGGTAACATAAAAATAGGTTGGACAAATATAAACTGGAATGAGGCAGCTGGTTTCAGTGTTCACTCTCTGTGCTTTGTGTAGTATAACAGGAGAGACTATGTGATGGCAGGGTTTACTGTTTTCAGGAGGATTCTTGCTAAGACTTCGGAGATGGTGAAGCACAGAGAGTGAACACTGAAACAAGCTGCCTCATTCCAGTTTATATTTATCCAACCTATTTTTATGTTACCCAAGTAATAGCTTTTATATCCTTTTACTCATGTACGAATTAATTGCTCTACCATATTGTATTACTTTTGTCACTACCACTACTACTACTACTACTACCACTAGTGAACATCGAAATGATACCTCACTAGTATTCACCTCACTCTGAGCCTTTATATACCCTCTGTGTCCATGTATTGTTTGTAATGGCTTGATAAAGCTCCTGGAGAGCGAAACGTTGCCACAATAAATGTCACATTAGTTGCACTTGTGTCCTTTTACTTTACATATTGTCGGTAATTCTACCAACTTTATTACAAGTTGTTGTTGCAGTGACAGATATGGCAGGAAGTGTAGAATAAACCCAGTGAAAAGTAAAGGCACCATATGTACAATAAAAGCAGTGTTGCTATGGCCACAAAAGCAGGAGCACCATGTGTACAACAAAAGCAAGGACACCGTAGCAGGGACACCATTGCCACAATAACAAAACATTGTATCAACATCAGTGGACCAAGACTCTTCAACCTGCTACTAGCAGATATCAGAAACATTGCCGGAACACCTGAAGGTTACAAGATGAAACTGAACCACCACCACCACCACCACCACCACCACCACCATCACCACCACCACCACCACCACCACCACCACCACCACCACCACCACCACCACCACCACCACCACCACCACCATCACCACCACCACCACCACCACCACCACCATCACCACCACCACCACCACCACCACCACCACCACCACCACCTGCAACTGCTGTCTGATCACCTAGGTTGAGACGACTCTAGGCCTGTGGATTTCCAGCAGTAATAGCCTGATTTATCAGGCGGCCATTCCTTAAGGTTAATGAAGACGATTCCGGAGACGGGGGTCACCGCCCCCGTGGCCTGGTGACAGACTAGGCCACGGGAGTAGAAATATTGTGTTGCCTGCACGTCGACGTCACGACTGCCCTGTAGTTGTCAAGACACAATGACAGTCAGAGGTCACCTCTGTATCTCACTCCTCTCTGATATGTCATTCTCATTCTCTCTCTCTCTCTCTCTCTCTCTATCTATCTATCTATCTCTCTCTATATATATGCCTCTCTTGATAAGTCATTTAATTAATATCTTGGTTTCTAGGAGGCTGTTTATAAATTGTGGGGGATATAATAGAGAAAAAAAATTCGGCACAAGGAAGTAAATACCTCAGACTTTAAGAAGTAAAGAACAAATCAAGTGGGACAATAACTGATTGAGATGAGGTTCAACAGCTGGAGCTCAACTCTATGCTGACAGTATACAACCCCTGTACGTTTTCCAGTTTTGCTAACATAACCTGAAAGTAGATAAGTATTTTTATTGAGCAACGTGCAATGTGAACAGACTGATGTTGCAGTGGCCTTGATTACAAGTACTTCTGGCAGGTTGGCAGACACACAGATGATGATCAAACCAAACGCAAAGT
The DNA here is from genome assembly GCF_038502225.1 of Cherax quadricarinatus. NCBI lineage: Eukaryota > Metazoa > Arthropoda > Malacostraca > Decapoda > Parastacidae > Cherax > Cherax quadricarinatus. The sequence continues at coordinate 25,019,582 of NC_091301.1, read as the reverse complement.
GTTAAGTCCTATAGTCACTATCTTGAACACTATGTGCCTAACGTCCACTAATTGTGGAATTTAGAGATAGTACACTAACGTATGTGATATATCAAGATATCTTACTAATGAAAATAAGATACCAGCTATATTAAGCAAATTTCCTAAAATTGATTGTAATAGATAAGTGAACTGTAGATTAAATCCAGATGTATTCCTGTTAACCCTTTTGGGGCCTAGTTTCTAAGCCTTTTGTGTATCCATATCGGGTGCACAATCAGCTAGTCATTTCAGCGGCAAAAATCTCAATCTTCCGTCAAAGGTGCCGTCAGTACAGAACAATATTCAAGTCGTGAGAGCACCACTGATGTTAAAAGAAACATCACTGGCGCTGTAGATGAGTGTCTGACCTATTGGCACGACCTACTTCCACCTGTGGATTTGTCAGAGGTGACACCGCCTACGACTGCTTCACCTCATCTGTCTGCAGTATGTAAGACCCTTCGCACATATGCTGTATTCTTTATAAGACTGATGGACTAATTACATCGATTCCAGGCTAAGGGACTAATTACCTCAAACTCCTGATCTTCACCACTATCCTTCATATAGGAATGATGAAGACAATGTGTGGCGAAATGTTTCTACATTAAAGATGCCCCTTAAAGATGCGTTACTTCTCTTATTTTGAAAGTTCTCATAATCCACCCTGTCATTTTCCTGACCTTTGCTGCATTTGCCTTATTGTAATTTCCAAACGACAGATCCTCTGATATAATTATTCCTAAATCGTTTACCTGTTTCTTACGTTCTGTGATATGGTCTAGCCGATCCTTTTGAGTTATTCATTTTCGACACATCTAAGCAGTCGAAGTTTGCCACCAATGAACATAACTTGGGTTGAGTAGGTCATGCTATTCCAAAGAGCCGTTGGTTGAAGACTCAACAATCTTGCAAACTCTGTTACCATGTGTTATGTTGGTGCTACTGGTCTAACGTCTCGCCATGGCACTGAAGTTTGCTGTTAGAAGAGGGGTTGTGTCAGGGATTTCGCCGAAGGTTTTCCAAAAAAACGGGCACTCATGTTTCTTGTGCATTTCTTTACAAACGTAAACTTCCAGGAACTGGGTCCAGAGCTGAGTGTTTAGGCATGTTCTCTACGGTTTTCGAAGTCTGAAGGATTTATGTTAGGATATGTGCAGTAGTTTGCTGGGTGGACACAATTAGAGGAACAGTCTGGGAGTGTCAACTAGATTACTAAACATTGTTCTTTCGGGATTCTGTTTATTTCTGTTGGCATCAGTGTGCGGATCACAGTGTGTGCATCTAGGAAGAAAAGGGAGAAAATTCTGTAACAAGCAAGTCACACACACACAAACCTACTGGAGTGTTAAGGCAAGGTAACGAAGACACAAGAGAGAGGGGTAGGTAGATTGCATTTTCTTGGACTGCAAGAAGGCCTTCGACACAAATAGGCCTGACGACATTGGAGGACAGGAGGGTTAGGGGAGACATGATAACGACATACAAAATACTGCGAGGAATTGACAAGGTGGACAGAGACAGGATGTTCCAGAGGTGGAACACAGATACAAGGGACCACAATTGGAAGCTGAAGACTCAGATGAGTCAAATAGATGTTAGGAAGCATTTTTTCAGTCACAAAGTTGTCAGGAGGTGGAATAGTCTGATGTAGTGGAGACAGGAACCATACACAGTTTTAAGACGAGGTATGATAAAGCTCCTGGAGCAGTGAAGAGGCGGGGCCAGGAGCTGAGTCTCGACCCCTGCAACCACAATTAGGTGAGTACACACACACACAGTAGGCGGTGGTGTTAACGACTGGGAGCCACCCACACATACAGTGGGCGGTGTTAACGACTGGGAGCCACCCACACACACAGTGGGCGGTGGTGTTAACGACTGGGAGCCACCCACACACACAGTGGGCGGTGGTGTTAACGACTGGGAGCCACCCACACACACAGTGGGCGGTGGTGCTAACGACTGGGAGCCACCCACACACACAGTGGGTGGTGGTGTTAACGACTGGGAGCCACCCACACACAGTGGGTGGTGGTGTTAACGACTGGGACCCCCACACACACAGTGGGCGGTGGTGTTAACGACTGGGAGCCACCCACACACACAGTGGGTGGTGGTGCTAACGACTGGGAGCCACCCCACACACAGTGGGTGGTGGTGTTAACGACTGGGAGCCACCCAAACACACAGTGGGCTGCGGTGTTAACGACTGGGAGCCACCCACACACAGTGGGCGGTGGTGTTAACGACTGGGAGCCACCCACACATACAGTGGGCGGTGGTGTTAACGACTGGGAGCCACCCACACATACAGTGGGCGGTGGTGTTAACGACTGGGAGCCACCCACACACAGTGGGCGGTGGTGTTAACGACTGGGAGCCACCCACACACAGTGGGCGGTGGTGTTAACGACTGGGAGCCACCCACACACACACAGTGGGCGGTGGTGTTAACGACTGGGAGCCACCCACACATAGTGGGCGGTGGTGTTAACGACTGGGAGCCACCCACACACAGTGGGCGGTGGTGTTAACGACTGGGAGCCACCCACACACAGTGGGTGGTGGTGTTAACGACTGGGAGCCACCCACACACACAGTGGATCGTGGTGTTGACGACTGGGAGCCACCCGCACACAGTGGGTGGTGGTGTTAACGAATGGGAGCCACTCACACACAGTGGGTGGTGGTGTTAACGACTGGGAGCCACCCACACACACAGTGGGTGGTGGTGTTAACGACTGGGAGCCACCCACACACACAGTGGGTGGTGGTGTTAACGACTGGGAGCCACCCACACACAGTGGGTGGTGGTGTTAACGACTGGGAGCCACCCACACACACAGTGGGTGGTGGTGTTAACGACTGGGAGCCACCCACACACAGTGGGTGGTGGTGTTAACGACTGGGAGCCACCCACACACAGTGGGTGGTGGTGTTAACGACTGGGAGCCACCCACACACAGTGGGTGGTGGTGTTAACGACTGGGAGCCACCCACACACAGTGGGTGGTGGTGTTAACGTGTCAAGCGGGACAGCAAATCACAAGGAACAAACAGGTCAAAGTCTTGTCAAATGAAGCGGCAGGAAGTAACATGAAGCAGCAGGAAGTAACATGAAGCAGCAGGAAGTAACATGAAGCAGCAGGAAGTATCATGAAGCAGCAGGAAGTAACATGAAGCAGCAGGAAGTAACATGAAGCAGCAGGAAGTAACATGAAGCAGCAGGAAGTAACATGAAGCAGCAGGAAGTAACATGAAGCAGCAGGAAGTATCATGAAGCAGCAGGAAGTAACATGAAGCAGCAGGAAGTAACATGAAGCAGCAGGAAGTAACATGAAGCAGCAGGAAGTAACATGAAGCAGCAGGAAGTAACATGAAGCAGCAGGAAGTAACATGAAGCAGCAGGAAGTATCATGAAGCAGCAGGAAGTAACATGAAGCAGCAGGAAGTAACATGAAGCAGCAGGAAGTAACATGAAGCAGCAGGAAGTAACATGAAGCAGCAGGAAGTAACATGAAGCAGCAGGAAGTAACATGAAGCAGCAGGAAGTAACATGAAGCAGCAGGAAGTAACATGAAGCAGCAGGAAGTAACATGAAGCAGCAGGAAGTAACATGAAGCGGCAGGAAGTAACATGAAGCAGCAGGAAGTAACATGAAGCGGCAGGAAGTAACATGAAGCAGCAGGAAGTAACATGAAGCAGCAGGAAGTAACATGAAGCAGCAGGAAGTAACATGAAGCAGCAGGAAGTAACATGAAGCGGCAGGAAGTAACATGAAGCAGCAGGAAGTAACATGAAGCAGCAGGAAGTAACATGAAGCAGCAGGAAGTAACATGAAGCAGCAGGAAGTAACATGAAGCGGCAGGAAGTAACATGAAGCAGCAGGAAGTAACATGAAGCGGCAGGAAGAAGTGTTTTATTTGTGAGCATTTCCTGACATGTGCACTTGTACCCCCCTCCCTTGCCCCCTGCCCTTCCCTCCCCCTTAGTCATCCCCTTCCCTAGCTTCTCCCCCTTCCTGGGCCTATTGCACCCAATGAATCTCCCCCTTCCTCACAATTTTCCGTCGTAGCCCTCCCCTCGTCCCCCCGTCCTAACCACCCCTCCCATCCTACTCTCCCTTACCCAGCTTCTCTCCCATCTCCCGAGACGCAATGTTCAATATTTGGTAATTGTTCACCCCTGGCAGGTCTCTGTCTAATAACGCTGCTACGTGACCCACCTGTAAACTGCTGCACCACCTGTATTCTACTGCACCACCTGTAAACTATTTGCACCACCTATAAACTACTGCACCACCTGTAAACTACCGCACCATTGTAAACTGCTGCACCACCTGTAAACTGCTGCACCACCTGTATTCTACTGCACCACCTGTAAACTACTTGCACCACCTATAAACTACTGCACCACCTGTAAACTACCGCACCATTGTAAACTGCTGCACCACCTGTAAACTGCTGCACTATCTGTAAACTACTGCACCACCTGTAAACTGCTGCACCACCTGTAAACTATTGCACCACCTGCAAACTGCTGCACCACTTGTAAAGTACTGCACCACCTGTAAACTATTGCACCATCTGTACACTACTGCACCACCTGTAAACTACTGCACCAAGCGTCACCAGGAGGTGAGGAGGGCAAGTCCGTCTTGTGTACTGGCAGGTCAACCACAGCCATACCACAACCACCCCTCCACAAGCACACTACAACCACATTTCTCGCTACCAATATCTCCCACACTGGTTGCTATGTCAAGGGATTTTGACATGCCCGTCACCAGTGATACTTGCAGCTCACAGAATCACAACTCCTCCACACACCCCACCCACACACAATCTCACCCACAACCCCCACAAACAACTACACACCCCACCAACACAACCCCTCTACACATCCTACCAACACAAAACCCCCCAACACACACACCCCACCCACACACAACCCCTCCACACAAACAAAACCCCCACACCCCACCCATGCACAACCCCCAGACACCCCACCCACAAACAACCCCTTCTACACAGCCCCCCACACCCCAACACACCCCACCCACACACACCCCACCCATACAGCTCCCAAACACAGACATCCCACCCACCTCCACATAACCCCCACCCCCACAAACAACCCCCTGCACACACATCTCCACACAACTCTCCACATACATATCCCCCCACACAACCCCCACACACACACACCACCCACCCACACAACCCCCCACATACACCCCCACCCACTCACACAACCCTCCACTCCCACACACAACCCCTACACAAAACCCCTACACACAACCCCACTGAAGCAGGGAGCACTGTGGCAAGCAGCACTGAAGCAAGTAGCACTGTGGCAAGCAGCACTGAAGAAGGCAGCAATGAAGCAGGGAGCACTGTGGCAAGCAGCACTGAAGCAAGTAGCACTGTGGCAAGCAGCACTGAAGAAGGCAGCAATGAAGCAGGGAGCACTGAAGCAAGTAGTACTGTGGGATGCAGAACTGTGGCAAGCAGCACTGCAACAGGCAGCATTGAAACAGGGAGCACTGAAGCAGGCAGCACTGTGGCAGGAAGCACTGTGGCAGGCAGCAATGAAGCAGGCAGCACTGTGGCAGGCAGCAATGAAGCAGGCAGTATGTCCTCATCCTGGCTGCCATCCTCCCAATGTCTCCTCACCCTGGCTACCATCCTCCCAGAGTTTCCTCACCCCTGGCTGCCATCCTCCCAGATTGTCCTCATCCCTTCTTCCATCCTCCCAGAGTGTCCTCATCCTGGCTGCCATCCTCCCAGAGTGTCCTCTCACCCTGGCTGTCATCCTCCCAGAATACCTTCACCCTGGCTGCCATCCTCCCGTCCTGAAGGAGTGGATAACCCATACGGGTTTAGTGCATTCATGAATAAAACAGAACTAGCCTAATAAATCTGTCACAGTGCCAAGCAGGTTAATCTCTGTGGCACCTGGCTCTTGTGGGTGCCTGGTGCCCAACCGGGTTATGCCCGTGTGAGTTTGTCTGTTCATTAGGTAAGGGAGATGGGGGAGCCAGTAGGGGTCAGGGGGAAACCCTTCCCCCCTGTTCCCCCCTTCTTCACCCCTGCTATTGATCCAGCGTCCAGCGACCACCAGCGGTGCCGCCGCCACCAAGGTGACACTACCACATACACACAAACACACAAACACACACACACACACACACACACACACACACACACACACACACACACACACACACACACACACACACACACACACAAGAAGAGGTACGATACAGCTCTTGGAGCAGGGGAAGAGTGGACCTAGTAACTACCAGCGAAGAGGTGGGGTCAGGAGCTAAGACTCGACGCCTGTAACCCCAAAGAGGTGAGTACAAATAGGCGTGTACGCACGCACGCACCATCCACTCACACCTGGTCAAACACGTGATGAAACTGGAAAAGGTACCAAGGTTTGTAACCAGACTAGTCTCAGAACTGAGAAGAATGCACTATGAGAGGCTGAAGAAAGTGAAGGTAACATGACGACCCTAGAGAAGAGCACAAGGAGCAACATGATTACTACGCATACAATTATTGGCGTAGTTAGGGACAGAATGCTTGTATTAAGAGGACCAGGATCACAGGGATACACGTGGAAAATGAAGACAAATGGGTCATAGTGGTGTAAAGAAGAGGTTATTTCGTCTCATTTGGTTGAAAACTGGAATGACTTGGATGAGGCAGTGGTGGAGGCAAACTCAATACACAGCTTCAAGAGTAGGTATGATGAGGCCAAAGAGACTAGAAGTGATGTTGATCAAAGTGGTCAAGGAGGCAGGGCCAGGAGCTAAGTTTCAACGCTCTCTCTCACTTACACACACACACACACACACACAGGAGACATTTTTAGTACGTGGAATTCCATAGGCACAGAAGAGTGGCAACAAGTGAGCCAACCACTTAAGTCATGACTGGGCTCGCTGGTACTCTGTAACCTGTCAGCCACCTAAATCATGACTGGGCTTGTTGGTACTCTGTAACCTGTCAGCCACCTAAATCATGACTGGGCTTGTTGGTACTCTGTAGCCTGTCAGCCACCTAAATCATGACTGGGCTTGTTGGTACTCTGTAGCCTGTCAGCCACCTAAATCATGACTGGGCTTGTTGGTACTCTGTAGCCTGTCAGCCACCTAAATCATGACTGGGCTTGTTGGTACTCTGTAGCCTGTCAGCCACCTAAATCATGACTGGGCTTGTTGGTACTCTGTAGCCTGTCAGCCACCTAAATCATGACTGGGCTTGTTGGTACTCTGTAGCCTGTCAGCCACCTAAATCATGACTGGGCTTGTTGGTACTCTGTAGCCACCTAAATCATGACTGGGCTTGTTGGTACTCTGTAGCCACCTAAATCATGACTGGGCTTGTTGGTACTCTGTAGCCACCTAAATCATGACTGGGCTTGTTGGTACTCTGTAGCCACCTAAATCATGACTGGGCTTGTTTGTACTCTGTAGCCACCTAAATCATGACTGGGCTTGTTGGTACTCTGTAGCCACCTAAATCATGACTGGGCTTGTTGGTACTCTGTAGCCACCTAAATCATGACTGGGCTTGTTGGTACTCTGTAGCCTGTCAGCCACCTAAATCATGACTGGGCTTGTTGGTACTCTGTAGCCTGTCAGCCACCTAAATCATGACTGGGCTTGTTGGTACTCTGTAGCCTGTCAGCCACCTAAATCATGACTGGGCTTGTTGGTACTCTGTAGCCTGTCAGCCACCTAAATCATGACTGGGCTTGTTGGTACTCTGTAGCCACCTAAATCATGACTGGGCTTGTTGGTACTCTGTAGCCACCTAAATCATGACTGGACTTGTTTGTACTCTGTAGCCTGTCAGCCACCTAAATCATGACTGGGCTTGTTGGTACTCTGTAGCCACCTAAATCATGACTGGGCTTGTTGGTACTCTGTAGCCTGTCAGCCACCTAAATCATGACTGGGCTTGTTGGTACTCTGTAGCCTGTCAGCCACCTAAATCATGACTGGGCTTGTTGGTACTCTGTAGCCTGTCAGCCACCTAAATCATGACTGGGCTTGTTGGTACTCTGTAGCCTGTCAGCCAAATAAATCATGACTGGGCTTGTTGGTACTCTGTAGCCACCTAAATCATGACTGGGCTTGTTGGTACTCTGTAGCCTGTCAGTCACCTAAATCATGACTGGGCTTGTTGGTACTCTGTAGCCACCTAAATCATGACTGGGCTTTTTGGTACTCTGTAGCCACCTAAATCATGACTGGGCTTGTTGGTACTCTGTAGCCTGTCAGCCACCTAAATCATGACTGGGCTTGTTGGTACTCTAGCCTGTCAGTCACCTAAATCATGACTGGGCTTGTTGGTACTCTGTAGCCACCTAAATCATGACTGGGCTTGTTGGTACTCTGTAGCCACCTAAATCATGACTGGGCTTGTTGGTCTCTGTAGCCACCTAAATCATGACTGGGCTTGTTGGTACTCTGTAGCCTGTCAGCCACCTAAGTCATGACTGGGCTTGTTGGTACTCTGTAGCCTGTCAGCCACCTAAATCATAACTGGGCTTGTTGGTACTCTGTAGCCTGTCAGCCACCTAAATCATGACTGGGCTTGTTGGTACTCTGTAGCCTGTCAGCCACCTAAATCATGACTGGGCTTGTTGGTACTCTGTAGCCTGTCAGCCACCTAAATCATGACTGGGCTTGTTGGTACTCTGTAGCCTGTCAGCCACCTAAATCATGACTGGGCTTGTTGGTACTCTGTAGCCTGTCAGCCACCTAAATCATGACTGGGCTTGTTGGTACTCTGTAGCCTGTCAGCCACCTAAATCATGACTGGGCTTGTTGGTACTCTGTAGCCTGTCAGCCACCTAAATCATGACTGGGCTTGTTGGTACTCTGTAGCCTGTCAGCCACCTAAATCATGACTGGGCTTGTTGGTTACCTGGAGGTTACCTGGAGGTTATTCCGGGGATCAACGCCCCCGCGGCCCGGTCCACGACCAGGCCTCCCGATGGATCAGGGCCTGATCAACTAGGCTGTTACTGCTGGCCGCAAGCAGTCCGACGTACGAGCCACAGCCCGGCTGATCCGGCACTGACTTTAGGTATCTGTCCAGCTCTCTCTTGAAGGCAGCCAGGGGTTTATTGGCAATTCCCCTAATGCTTGATGGGAGGCTGTTGAACAGTTTTGGGCCCCGGACACTTATGGTGTTTTCTCTTAGTGTACCAATGGCGCCCCTACTTTTTATTGGCGGCATTTTGCATCGCCTGCCCAGTCTTTTACTTTCGTAGGGAGTGATTTCTGTGTGCAGATTTGGGACCATTCCTTCCAAGATTTTCCAAGTGTAGATTATGATATATCTCTCCCTCCTGCGTTCCAACGAGTACAAGTCAAGTGCTTCCAAGCGTTCCCAGTAGTTAAGGTGCTTGACAGAACTTATACGTGCAGTAAAGGATCTCTGTACACTCTCTAGATCTGCGATTTCACCTGCTTTGTATGGAGATGTTAATGTACAGCAGTATTCCAGCCTAGAGAGAACAAGTCAGCCTGTCAGCCACCTAAATCATGACTGGGCTTGTTGGTACTCTGTAGCCTGTCAGCCACCTTATATCATGACTGGGCTCCTTCTGTAACTTGTATTCCAGAGGCACCAAACCTTGTCTTTATCAACGAATTAAAAAACTGTGAGAAAGCAACGTTGACAAATACACGTTTTCTTGTGAGACTGACTTGTGGACAGTGTTCTCAAGGGCAATACTCCCAGCTTCACACCTGTGTCACCCACCTCACGCCCACGCCCACGCCCACGCCGTAACTCTTGCCTTGAAAAACTACTCCAGAATGAAACTTGTTTATCAGAAAAGTTTACGAAGTTCTTGTGTGGCAGGCCACAGTAACCACAACTACTACCAATAAAACCTCAACTACTATAACAACTACCACCATCGCAACGACCATATCTAGTACGACCATCGCAATCATCATATCGCAGCCGGTAATATTTCTTTTATCTGCTGGTAGTAAATTGGAGAATCTTCAACCTCTGATGTTGACACAATGTTCATCTGTTGTGTCCATGGCTGCCCTGCTGTTTTGTGCCCAATGTGACCCTGCTTTTATTGCACCCATGGTGCCCCTGCTTTTATCGTGTTAATGGTGCCCCTGCTTTTATTGCACCCATGGTGCCCCTGCTTTTATTGTGCCAATGGTGCCCCTCCTTTACACTAGGTTCTACACTTCCTCCCACAACTCTGACTCCAGTAAGTTGACAGGGTAGTGTGAAGACTGGGGGACCTGACCCTCATATATATTCCAGGGTAGAATCCCTAACAACTTATTCTCCTCCTCCTCACCTCATTATTTTCGTCCTCCCCTTCCCACCTCCTTAGTCCTCCTGGGTGACCCTTCCCTCATTATTCATAACTGTGATAGGCACAGTGCCAGATGGTCAGGGGTTTGAGGGGGGGAAGGAGGAAGAGGGGAGAGGGGGAGACAGTGGAGGGGAGGAAGCGGAGAGGGGGATGACAGGGAAAGAAGGGAACAGGAAGAGAGATTCAGAGAGGAGGGGAAGAAGGGTGATAAAGAGGGGGAGAAAAGAAAGATGAGGGGGAGGAAAGAATGAGGGGAAGGGGTAGAATATGTTACATCTTGTCCTGCCCCATCCCTACCCCGTCTGCCCAGCCTGGGGTCAGGCTTCCTTGTTTCGGCCATCCATGAAACAAAGGGAACGTCAATAAGTCCTTATATCACCGTTGATGGTGGCCAGACTTTGTTTGTCAGGAGTAATGGCTGAAGTTCTCAGCTTGATGGACCTGTCAGCTTTGTTGTGTGATCCTCAGCTTGATAGACTTGTCAGCTTTGTTGTCTGATCCTCAGCTTGATAGACCTGTCAGCTTTGTTGTCTGATCCTCAGCTTGATAGACTTGTCAGCTTTATGTGATCCTCAGCTTGATAGACCTGTTAGATTTGTGTGATCCTCTGCTTGGTAGACCTGTCAGCTTTGTTGTGTGATCCTCAGCTTGATAGACCTGTCTGCTTTGTTGTGTGATCCTCAGCTTGATCGACCTGTCTGCTTTGTTATGTGATCCTCAGCTTGATAGACCTGTCAGTTTTGTTTTGTGATCCTCAGCTTGATAAACCTGTCAGCTTTGTTTTCTGATCCTTTTTTCTTATTTAGTTAGTAAAGTCAGAGAAAATGTAAACAACGGTAAAACTTTGTGCAAGTTTTCTTATAAATAAAACAGTGATGAAGATTTTAGTTAACTCATTTGAAGGTTTAATATTCTTTCCTGTTATTTAAATATAGAAAATTTCCAGTAATATGTGAAAGATGATGTACGCTGTGTACAGTACACGGACACGCTGTGTACAGTACACGGACACGCTGTGTACAGTACACGCACACGCTGTGTACAGTACACGGACACGCTGTGTACAGTACACGCACACGCTGTGTACAGTACACGCACACGCTGTGTACAGTACACGGACACGCTGTGTACAGTACACGCACACGCTGTGTACAGTACACGGACACGCTGTGTACAGTACACGGACACGTTGTGTACAGTACACGGACACGTTGTGTACAGTACACGGACACGTTGTGTACAGTACACGGACACGCTGTGTACAGTACACGGACACGCTGTGTACAGTACACGGACACGCTGTGTACAGTACACGGACACGTTGTGTATAGTACACGGACACGCAGGGAGAGTACATACACACTCGCGTCATGTACTCACCTACTTATATCATTACAATAACGGTACACAACACCGACAAGATGAGGAATTAGACTAAGGTACTGAAAACCGGCTTCCAGACTAAGGTACTGAAACCCGGCTTCCAGACTTAGGGAGTGATTACCTCAGCTTCCACTGTCTTCTGTGTATAGGTATGCAGGCTTAGGGACTGATTATCTAATCTTCTGTCATAGTACATCTCTACTGAATTAAAACAAGCCACCGGCTGAAGAAAAAAAGCCTTCAAATAAACATACCCAGATGTTTGTATGTGTGTGTAGTGTGGGAGGGGGTTGAGACTGCTCCTGGCCCTGCTCCCTAAGCCACTTTGATCGGCATCACTGATTTCTGGCCTCTTGAGTCCGATCATATGTATTCCTGACGTTGTGTACTGAATTTGCCTGCAAACGTTTGAAGCACCAAGACACGCAGCATAGAATTAGAAAAGCGGAATCAAGAAAACGAGGCGAGGAAGAGGGGAAACAACGGTATATCCGAGGGAGATAATGCTGGGGCATCCAGTTGGATCCCCTCGTTCATTACCCCTCAGAGAAAGGGTTGTCCGCCGAAATAACAGAGGGGGAGAGCGAGAGAATGAATTACTAGAACCCCGGCCATGTCCCAAGGTACACTGAGGTCATTCCAAGGGGATGTTATGGTGACGGACGCCACCCTCCGAATTCTCAAAGAGGGGAAAGCCACGCCAAAGGGGAACACCGAACGAGTAAACTCTTTGATTACCGGAATATAAAGCAGTGACAAGGACGCTGCGAGGAAATGGTCCACAAAGAGCAGCATCACAGGAGCTCGTAAAGCAGACGAACAGTGTGTAGAGGACCACCAGATACACTCTGGGGAGGAAATAACACCAGATGGACCACCAACTTCTCTTCCATCCTTCTCTGATCATCCACTACCTTCCCCTCTCCTCTCCCTTTCCATTCGTCGTTCCACTGTTCCCGGATCGTCCAATTCCTCTCGTCTCCGTTTCCCTAGAACATCCAATCCCCCTCATTTATCTTTACATTCACCATTCGGTACTTCCCAAAACATCCAGTCTCTTGTTATCTCCCTTTGCACTCACCATTCTGTACTTCCTAGATCATTCAATCTCTTTCATCTCCCTTTCCACTCAGCATTCTGCACTTCCCAGTTCTAATCCTTTCGTTGTCCTTTGGATGTCTACCCACCTTTTCACCTTACAAATAACATCCCATCCCTCCCTTCTTCCCCTTTTCATCGGATTCCCCCTTTCATTCTTATTCATATGTTTACTCTTTATTGGAGACCACTTTCCAGATATCTGTTTCAGTTCTGATAGCTCTCCTGCGCTAACGGAAATGTCAACACTAAACAATATTCTGAGCAAGAATAGTGTCACCAGTGGCGCTATTTCCCTTGTTTTTAAATTTCTCATTATCCACCCCATCATTTTCCTGGCTTTAGTGATATTCGTTTTGTCTACTTTGACAGAAATGTCAGCCGACATTATTACATCCAGGTCCTTCATGTATTATTTCGTACTATTTAGTTATCCTGTGTTATGTATGTAGTGTCCCTTCTGAGTTCTTCATCCTTACCATAAATAAGAAGTGCTAACTAGTCACCACCGAGTGTCATGTTTTTTCCACTGTCCACTGGAGGATGCTGTGTACATCTTGCAATTTTTCCATATCTTCTGCAGAGGTGATTTTCACGCTCATTCTGGTATCATCCGCAAATGATTATACGAAACTGTGGAGAACGTTTTTATATATTTCCGCTTTGATGATAAACAATAAAGACGCCAGTCAGGACCGTGCCTTGGGTTACTGAGGTTTCTACTACGATATTGGTGCTCTGTTGACTATTACTCTTTGTGTTCTGTTTGTCAGAAAGTTGAAGACCCATTTACCTACTTTTCCTGTTACCTGTATCACATTTCATTTTATGTGCAATCACCTCAAAACCGCATTAGTCAAATACCTTCGTTTCATTCATGTGTATCACAGCCTCATTTTGGGTTTCTTCCACGTCCTCATGATTCAGGAACTATGTGATCCACAGGAAGTGGTTGAGAGGAACTAGGTGATCCACAGGAAGTGGTTGAGAGGAACTAGGTGATCCACAGGAAGTGGTTGAGAGGAACTAGGTGATCCACAGGAAGTGGTTGAGAGGAACTAGGTGATCCACAGGAAGTGGTTGAGAGGAACTAGGTGATCCACAGGAAGTGGTTGAGAGGAACTAGGTGATCCACAGGAAGTGGTTGAGAGGAACTAGGTGATCCACAGGAAGTGGTTGAGAGGAACTAGGTGATCCACAGGAAGTGGTTGAGAGGAACTAGGTGATCCACAGGAAGTGGTTGAGAGGAACTAGGTGATCCACAGGAAGTGGTTGAGAGGAACTAGGTGATCCAGAGGAAGTGGTTGAGAGGAACGAGGTGATCCACAGGAAGTGGTTGAGAGGAACTAGGTGATCCACAGGAAGTGGTTGAGAGGAACTAGGTGATCCACAGGAAGTGGTTGAGAGGAACTAGGTGATCCACAGGAAGTGGTTGAGATGAACTAGGTGATCCAGAGAAGTACTTAAGAGGTACCAGGTGATCCAGAGGATCTTGGTGGGTCCAAGTGGTCCCCTGCTAGTGAGGGCACTAGGACGGCTGTGACACCTAATATTTACCCTGGAAGGCGGTGACCGTCTCTCCCCCGACTCCGTCCCCCTCTCGACACCTTCCTGCCGGAGCTCATTCTCGCAATTCCATTACTGTCAGAGAGCACATCAAAAACTGCACCAATTTATTTGTTTACTTCCTCGGGAGGATACTTGGCTGTTTCGTGGTCCACGCTGCAGCTCCCGCCTCCCTCGGAAAAGAAGCGTCACTTTATAGGGACAGGCGATGAAGATTTCAATTATTGTAAATGGCGTTCCAGGATTCGTCTGTGACAGTTGCATCTTTGTAAACTTCACCACGCCGGTTTTTATATATTTCCCAGGATTCCAGCTAGTTGGCTGGATACTCCAGTTAACGTTAGAGTGTTCTAGTGTGGGTCGCATGTGTTCCAGCTCATGTTCCAGTCTATTCAGCTAGCGTTCCAGTGCTCTTCTTCGCATTGCAGTGTTCCAGACTGAGTTCCAGTGCTATAGGGTTCCAGCAGTCCTCCAGTGGAACTCTCAAACGTTGTTCTCTGTTCATTTCTCTGGTACGCTGTACAATTATTTTAAACCAATAATCTATGATTTTCTTTTATTTTTATCATTGTGTTTTTATCGGAGGAAGTAATCAACAGGTAGGTAGGTAGACAGCATCTCCATCTCCATCTCTCTCTCTCTCTCTCTCTCTCTCTCTCTTGCACACACACACACACACACACACACACGTAAGAATATGAATCTTAGGACAGACTTGAAGGCCTCCTTATTTAACGTAAAACATACGTCAGCATATTATGGAGTAAGGAGCATCAGTATGGAGCACCCTTCCCTTCCCTAACATATTCATAAACTTGGGAAGGTGTAAAGCTCTGTATCCAGACTTGTGCATCGTAATATCTCCTCTAGTCCTCTCTTCTGAGGTCATTAGATACAGTTCCTTTATTTACTCTCTTTCTCTTGATAGTGCTTGATACTGCTTCACCAGCCGTTCCAGGACCAGTGTATACAGGACTGTTGAAGCCTCGATCTTCCGTCCGCTAATCAAGAAACAAACACGCTAGTGATGTCTGTGTGCAGGATTGGGACCAGTAATCCAGCTTCCTCTTGATCTTACGCGCTTGGTCTACCAATATTTCTTATATCTTCTGATAGCAGGCTGAAGTCTTAGACCACGAATGTTGACAGAGTGCTTCTCACAGTGCCCATGGTGTCCCTGCTGTTACTGAGTTTATTCCAAGCTTCCTCTCACCTTTCTCACTCCATTAAGTTATTATTCCACAATTCTTATCTCTCTCACTCCAATAAGTTGTTATTCCACATTTCCTCCCATTTCTCTCACTCCGGTAAGTTGTTATGGCAGTGTGTGAGTTTGCATTTGACACTACCTGCATTTTACCTACCTTTGTTCCTGCACTTTATGTAACCTCTCCTTCCTTCCCTCCTATAACCGTCCGTGCCCCTAACCTACACATCTTCCTTCCCCTTAACTAACCCTCTTCATTACCTTCACCTCAAATTTCTTCCATTTCCCTTCCATAAACACACGTCAATTATGGCTTCCATCCTCTCTTTTTCTTACCTCGTCTTCCCTATCATATTCCTACCATTTTTCCCACCTGCTCTCACCAAGACTTCCCAATCTCTTTCTAACCCCCTCACATTCTCTTTTCCACCTACTCCCATTCTTCTAATCCCACTCACTTGTCCCCCCTCCCACTTCATGCCTCTTCCACGCATTCTCTCTCTCGTTTCTCACCTCCTACCTTCTTCCCTTCCAGTCCTCTTTCATCACCTCCCTTATCAGTTTTCACCTCCTCCTACACTGATCATCCTCTCCCCTCCCCTTCCCCCCCCCCCAAGCTGACATTAGCATGGGTCTCGTCCCCTTTCTAGTAGTCGAAGATTTTTCGACCATTCAGGCCATGAAGCGTCACTGAGGTTAAGCACAAATTGTTCCCGTGGATTCCCACTGTATTCTGACTGGCTGGAAAACAGAATGATCCCGTTCTCCCCTAACCCATCCTCCCCCCTCCTCCTCCCCTTTCCCGTCCTCTTGACCGGCCTGCCTCGGCCAACCACGCCCCTTCAGGGCTAGCTATGCCTTTCCAGGGCCAGCCACGTCTTTTCAGGGCCAGTTATGCCTTTCCAGGGCCAGTCACGACCCTATCGGCTTAGAGGGTATCAGTGAGTTTCGTGTTATGTATGGGCAGCGTGGCACGGTTTTAGTAGTGTGGGCGTGTGCACGGTTGATGGTAGTGTGGAAGTTTGTAAGGTTGATGGTAGTGTGGCCGTGTGTAGGGTTGATGGTAGTGTGGCCGTGTGTAGGGTTGATGGTAGTGTGGCCGTGTGTAGGGTTGATGGTAGTGTGGCCGTGTGTAGGGTTGATGGTAGTGTGGCCGTGTGAAGGGTTGATAGTAGTGTGGACGTGTGTAAGGTTGATGGTAGTGTGGAAGTGTGTAAGGTTGATGGTAGTGTGGCCGTGTGTAGGGTTGATGGTAGTGTGGCCGTGTGTAGGGTTGATGGTAGTGTGGCCGTGTGTGAGGTTGATGATAGTGTGGAAGTGTGTAAGGTTGATGGTAGTGTGGAAGTGTGTAAGGTCGATAGTAGAGTGGACGTGTGTAAGGTTGATGGTAGTGTGGATGTGTGTAAGGTTGATGGTAGTGTGGATGTGTGTAAGGTTGATGGTAGTGTGGATGTGTGTAAGGTTGATGGTAGTGTGGACGTGTGTAGGGTTGATGGTAGTGTGCAAGTGTGTAAGGTTAATGGTAGTGTGCAAGTGTGTAAGGTTAATGGTAGTGTGGACGTGTGTAAGGTTGATGGTAGTGTGGACGTGTGTAAGGTAGTTACAGTGTATAGCACTATCTCTGGCCACACACCACCAGTATACGGCCCTGTCTCTGGCCACACACCACCAGTATACGGCCCTGTCTCTGTCCACACACCAGTGTATAGCACTGTGTCCACACACCAGTGTATGGCACTGTCTGTGCCCTCATATCAGTGCATAGCACTGTGTCCACACACCAGTGCATAGCACTGTGTCCACACACCAGTGTATAGCACTGTGTCCACACATAAGTGTATGTCACTGTGTCCACATACCAGTGTACAGCAATGTGTCCAAACACCAGTGTATGGCACTGTGTCCACATACCAGTGTATAGCACTGTGTCTACACACCAGTGTATAGCACTGTGTCCACACACCAGTGTATGGCACTGTCTGTGTCCACACACCAGTGTATGGCACTGTGTCCACATACCAGTGTATAGCACTGTGTCCACACACCAGTGTATGGCACTGTGTCCACACACCAGTGTATCGCACTGTGTCCACACACCAGTGTATGGCACTGTGTCCATGCACCAATGTATGGCACTGTGTCCACATACCAGTGTGTAGCACTGTGTCCACAAACCGGTGTATGGCACTGTGTCCACACACCAGTGTATAGCATTGTCTCTGTCCATACAGCAGTGTACAGCACTGTGTCCAAACACTAGTGTATGGCACTGTCTCTGTCCACATACCAGTGTACAGCATTGTGTCCGCACAACAGTATATGGCACTGTGTCCACACACCAGTGTATGGCACTGTCTCTGTCCATACAACAGTGTATAGCATTGTCTCTGTCCACATACCAGTGTACAGCATTGTGTCCACACACCCGTGTATGGCACTGTGTCCACATACCAGTGTATAGCACTGTGTCCAAAAGCTATTGTATGGCACTGTGTCCACATACTAGTGTATAGCACTATCTGTGTCCTCACACCAGTGTATAGCACTATCTGTGTCCTCACACCAGTGTATAGCACTATCTGTGTCCTCACACCAGTGTATAGCACTGTCTATGTCCACACACCAGTGTATGGCACTGTCTGTGTCCACATACCAGTGATAAGCACTGTATCCACACACCAGTGGATGGCACTGTCTGTGTCCATACACCAGTGTATGGCACTGTCTGTGTACACACAGCACTGTGTCCACACACAAGTGTATAGCAGTGTCCACACACCAGTGTATGGCACTGTGTGCACATACCAGTGTATAGCACTGTGTCCACACACCAGTGTATGGCACTGTGTCCACACACCAGTGTATAGCACTGTGTCCACACACCAGTGTATGGCACTGTCTGTGTCCACACACCAGTGTATGGCACTGTCTGTGTACACACAGCACTGTGTCCACACACAAGTGTATAGCAGTGTCCACACACCAGTGTATGGTACTGTGTGCACATACCAGTGTATAGCACTGTGTCCACACACCAGTGTATGGCACTGTCTGTGTCCACACACCAGTGTATGGCACTGTCTGTGTCCACACACCAGTGTATGGCACTGTCTGTGTCCACACACCAGTGTATGGCACTGTCTGTGTCCACACACCAGTGTATGGCACTGTCTGTGTCCACACACCAGTGTATGGCACTGTGTCCACACACCAGTGTATGGCACTGTGTCCACACACCAGTGTATGGAACTGTGTCCACACACCAGTGTATAGCACTGTGTCCACACACCAGTGTATAGCACTGTGTCCACACACCAGTGTATGGCACTCTCTGTGTACACACAGCAGTGTATAGCACATCTCCATACAAACCATACTGCCAGAGATACTTAGAGCCTAGCCTTAGTCTAGCAGTAACAACTTGCCATCTACTGACAATGTTACTTTCTCCATAGTTATGTTTAACTTGACACGTTTCATTATGACAGATAATGTATCCGCTGGTTCCTACTTGTGCTGTTCTAATTTCTTCAATCTAGTTTGCTGGATCCTTTCTGACATTTGTTTCATAAACCTCTGTTTGAGAAAAACAAAATTATACTCAACATTCTCTTTGTTTAATGTTGTTTAGCTAGTTCAACTCTGTCATGCTCCTGGAGGTCTATGCGAGAGGGAATTCACAAGAGTCTAACTGTAATCCCTTTCTTAATTTATGTATATCTGAGCCTAGCTTCATACACATGCATGCTACATTCAGGTCTCAGGATATTTAGACCAAGTAATGAGGAGTCAGTGGCCCTTTTATGCCTCTTTGAACCCTGGTCCAGGGATGTGAGGTGTTAGCGGAAGGTGTTAGAGGTGTTAGGCAGGGAGGAAAGGAGAGGTAAGGAGGAGGAGTAGATTAAAGGGGTTAGGGAAACAGAAGGTTGGAGGTGTTAGGAGAATAGAGGAGGTAGATGTTAGGGGCAGGGGCAGATAAGGATGATGAGGAATGGGAAAGGAGAGTTTGAGTGGGAGGGGGGTTAACAGCAGTCCTCTCGGCAACACACTGACGTACGTACATTTTACACACCGTAAACTCTAATTAGTGGAACCACTGTAGAGGCTGTAACAGCACGAACCACCACACAACGACAACGTACCAACCAACCACAGCACACAACCATGTACTACCCAACCACAGCACACAACGACCACGTACCACCCAAGCACAAGCGCACAACCACGTACCACCCAACCACAGCACACAACGACCATGTACCACCCAAGCACAAGCACACAACCACGTACTGCCCAACCACAGCACACAACGACACGTACCACCCAAGCACAAGCACACAACCACGTACTGCCCAACCACAGCACACAACGACCACGTACCACCCAAGCACAAACGCACAACCACGTACCACCCAACCACAGCACACAACGATCACGTACCACCCAAGCACAAGCACACAACCACGTACTGCATAACCACAGCACACAACGACCACGTACCAGCCAACCGCCTTATATTCAAAAGGAGCAACGACCTCAACGCCAAACGACCCTAGGTGAAGAGGAAGGTGCAGGAGGGTAGCAAAAACGACTTCAGGAGGAAGGTGCAGGAGGGTATTAAAGACGACCTCGGGAGTTGGAGGATATTAAAGACGACCTCGGGAGTTGGAGGATATTAAAGACGACCTCATGAGCAGGAGGGTATCAAAGACGACCTCATGAGCAGGACGTTATCAAAGACGACCTCGGGAGCAGGAGAGTATTAAAGACGACCTCAGGAGCATGAGGGTATCAAAGACGACCTCAGGAGCAAGAGGGTATTAGCGACGACCTCAGGAGCAGAAAGGTATCAAAGACATCAGGAGCAGGAGGGTATTAGCGACGACCTCAGGAGCAGGAGGGTATTAGCGACGACCTCAGGAGCAGAAAGATATCAAAGACGACCTCAGGAGCAGGAGGGTATTAGCGACGACCTCAGGAGCAGAAAGGTATCAAAGACATCAGGAGCAGGAGGGTATCAAAGACGACCTCAGGAGCAGGAAGGTATCAAAGACGACCTCAGGAGCAAGAGGGTATCAAAGACGACCTCAGGAGAAAGAGGGTATCAAAGACCTCAGGAGCAGGAGGGTATTAAAGACGACCTCAGGAGCAGGAGAGTATCAAAGACGACCTCAGGAGCAAGAGAGTATCAAAAACGACCTCAGGAGGGAGGTGCAGTGTAATGAGGCTAGGCAGGAAGGTCGCCGCCAGATACTGCCTTAACTGGTTATTGATGATGTTAAATAACTTACAGCACCAGAATTACCAGAAATATAAAGAGACGCCTTCGAAAATAATGACCATGGCGATTATGCTACCACCATTAACACCACTATCACCACCATCGTTACCACCATTAAGGTCGCCACCACCACCATTGCAACCATTAATGCCACTACCACCACCATTGCTGCCCCCATTAATACTAACACTAGCATTCCCAGGAGACGAGGTCAGGAGAGGTTAGGGAGGTTGTCCGCCCTGAGATTACGGACAAAGAGCCCTAGATGACACGGTGTCGTTTCCAAGGTGTCGTGTATGGCACTGCATGTTGCCATCGTCAACAACCTGAGTGAACAATCAGTCCCCCTTGCCTGGCGTGAGAGGTTAGGCCAGGTAAGTTTCGTCAGGAAACAAGACAAGTGTTTCCTGACGCTGATCTTAGTCACATGTTGAGCCGCAGCAGAAGCTTTTGGTCACCTGACCGAGGCCTTCCACTGGCTTACCCGTCCACCCCTTTAAAAATTAAGATTATAATTCTAGCCATCAATACTGCCGTGAGCGCTCCGCAGGGGCCATCCTTGCCGGAAGCATCAACAAGGTATACAAGTGGCACACCACCCACCTGTCACCACTGGCACTCCTCAACACTGCAACTTTCAACACTCACCTGCAACAGGAGAAAGAATAATAATTAGTTATAAAATTTTTACTAGTCACTATCACCACTTTCAATAGTCACTATCGCCACACTTTCACTAGTCACTATCACATTTTCACTAATTACTATGGTTAAATATTAATTACGCAAGTCAATAACCATTATATGGTAAGTTATTACCCACACTAAGTTATTATTACCCAGGGCCACAGGAGTTACTCTTCCCGGCTTCCGAAGTTTTTCTACGCTCGCAGCACGACCTGGAGCCAGGCTTGTCTAGTGCTTGCCTGGTCAACCAGGCTGTTGCTACTGGCGGCCCGCTGGTCCATCTATCCATCACAGCCTGGTTGATCTGATACTCGGTGAAGGTAGTGATCCAGTTTCTTCTTGAAAACTTCTACACTCGGCAGCAGGTTGAATAGCCTTGGACCACGGATGTTGACAGCGTTCTTTTATTGTGCTAACAGCGCCCCTGCTCTTCACAGGATTAATTTTACACTCCTCCGTCATCTCTCACTCCAGCAAGATACAAACGTGTAAAGGTTTAGCATTAATCTCTCTCGTATTTTTTACATATACATTATCATGCATGTCTCCTACACTCAGTCTTTGAGGTGTTTACAGTAGTTTAAAGGCATTACTGCCTCTATGGAAGCATTAAACTATCTTTGTATTTCTTCCAGACATGATATTTCTTCTGCCTTGAATCAAATCGTCAACAATGAACAATATTCCAAAAGACAAAGCACAAGTGATGTAAACTGTCACTACTGACATTATTTCTCTTATTCTTAAGATTGTCATTATCCACACTGCCACTTTTCTGGTTTTTTTTTATCGTATTTGCCTCATTATGTTCTCTAAATCAGTTCTTCTCCAACTGCCTGAAGTGGCAGACCGGCAGTTTTTTTTTTTCCATTATTTAAGGGACCAGTGAAAGCTTGTAATCTTGTTGATGTTAAAAAAAAGATGAATGGGGAAAACTACATGTTTTTAATGAACAAGACATTATATTCAGTTACGATAAATAAACAAAAAGATGTTACAGATATTTAGTCAACAAACGTGTTAAAACACTTAACTTTTACAAGCAACGTGAGGTGTGTGAGGCTTCATATCTACCAGTCGAGGCTCCGGTGAGGACACTGTCACGCACCACGCCATCAAATATCTCTACTGTTGCTGTACTATATATTTTTTTTTGTAACGGGATTACTACCCTTAATTTCATGATCCTTGCCTAGGCCTGTTTCCCATAGCCCTCGCTAGGAGGCCTGTACTGAGTATGAGGCCTCGTGCACAGGCATCTCCCTCACTCTTGCCTCAGCCGTGCTTGGATCAAGACCTCACCCATGACTCGCCCTCACCTGTCTCTGCATGGGGAAACCCATTCCACCAATAAAAATCTGGTCTACATGAGTTTATTCTATCCTGTCTCACTACTAACTCGCAGCTCTGCCTGGGAATCACGGACAAGGTGGATTGTGCATACAGTTACCACCTACACAACACACCATTACACTTGTCTTAATGATACTCACGGTTGATGAGGCAGTCTTACTGAGGTATGTCGTGGGAAATAGAAGAGTTTTTAGAGTAAATTCAGTAAGTTCAGAATATTCTGCTTTCACTGTTCTGATCCAAAATAAAGTACCGTATGTTCCGGTATATAAGGCGCACAACATAAGTAACATAACTGTAAATAATTAATCCTATTATGGGCTAATGGCTCTCTTACTTGACGCTAAAACGTAACCCAAAGCCTAACCTTGATCCTGACCTTCAGCATATAATGCGCAGGCTGATTTTCCAACACTGTGGGAAAAAACGCGCCTTATATGCCGGAAAAATACTAAGTGAAACTACAGTATTGAAACTCACCTCCAATCCTTCGTCAGCAGCACTGAATAAAAGTTTAGAAACTGGTCTTCAAGCCAACTTCAACAATTTGTCCTCCGCAGTGACACTCAAATCATCCCTCATCAGTGAACCTTCTACCAGAAAGAAGTCAAAACACTCCCTCACGTGTTTATTAATAATATTTTATAAAGATGTAACATTACGTTCTGTGTTGCCTCCATCTGACACTACTACACACAAATGAATTTTACAAGTTTTCCTTCTGTTTGAAGGTCCTTCTGTGACTTTCATAGTGTGCCTCTGTGACCTTCATACAGTGCCTCTGTGACCATAGTATGTCTCCGTGACCTTCATACAGTGCCTCTGTCGACTTCATCATTCCTTCCATTCTTCAGCAGGTGGAATCTGTCCCCAGTGAACATCATATGTTACCAACTGCGACGCCATATTACAAGCGGCTCCAAAAACTTTAGTGTCTTATACTGAGGAGATTTTTATGTTTATTTTAGTGTTATCCGCAAAAGGATGATACCAAGCTGTGGACAATGTCTATATTACTATCTACTATGAGGATGTGACGTAAGTACGTGTGTGTGTGTGTGTGTGTGTGGAAGGGGTGATGGCCGCACCACCACCATATCCAGACAGGTTATTAAATAATAATCTCCCCTGGTGACGCCTGTCAATAATAATCCCGCCGGTCTTGTCTGTTTACCTGAAGTTATGCATCCTTGAGTACCTGCTGCTCACTACATCTGTTTTATCTCTATCTCCTCCTCCTCCTCCAGATTTTTTCTTTTTCTCCTTTTTATATTTTATGTATCAGGATGACAAACATTACAGGTGGCCCGCTGGTGTCTCCTTCAACATCTGTGTCTGTTGTATCTCACGGATACAGCATTCAAGGGTACAGCATTTATAGGCACAGCATTCAAAGGTACAGAATTTATAGGCACAGCATTCAAAGGTACAGAATTTATAGGCACAGCATTCAAAGGTACAGAATTTATAGGCACAGCATTCAAGGATATAGCATTTATAGGCACAGCATTCAAAGGTACAGAATTTATAGGCACAGCATTCAAGGGTACAGCATTTATAGGCACAGCATTCAAAGGTACAGCATTTATAGGCAGAGCATTCAAGGGTACAGCATTTATAGGCACAGCATTCAAAGGTACAGCATTTATAGGCACAGCATTCAAATGTGCAGCATTTATAGGCACAGCATTCAAAGGTACAGCATTTATAGGCACAGCATTCAAGGGTACAGCATTTACAGGCACAGCATTCAAAGGTACAGCATTTATAAGCACAGCATTCAAGGGTATAATATTTATAGGCACAGCATTCAAAGGTACAGCATATTATAGGCACAGCATTCAAGGGTACAGCATTTAAAGGCACAGCATTCAAAGGTACAGCATTTATAGGCACAGCATTCAAGGGTACAGCATTTATAGGCACAGCATTCAAAGGTACAGCATATTATAGGCACAGCATTCAAAGGTACAGCATATTATAGGCACAGCATTCAAAGGTACAGCATTCAAAGGTACAGCATTTATATGCACAGCATTCAAGGGTACAGAATTTATAGGCACAGCATTCAAAGGTACAGCATTTATAGGCACAGCATTCAAGGGTACAGCATTTATAGGCACAGCATTCAAAGGTACAGCATATTATAGGCACAGCATTCAAAGGTACAGCATATTATAGGCACAGCATTCAAAGGTACAACATATTATAGGCACAGCTTTCAAGTGTACAGCATTTATAGGCACAGCATTCAAAGGTACAACATATTATAGGCACAGCATTCAAAGGTACAGCATATTATAGGCACAGCATTCAAAGGTACAACATATTATAGGCACAGCTTTCAAGTGTACAGCATTTATAGGCACAGCATTCAAAGGTACAACATATTATAGGCACAGCATTCAAAGGTACAGCATATTATAGGCACAGCATTCAAAGGTACAACATATTATAGGCACAGCATTCAAAGGTACAACATATTATAGGCACAGCATTCAAAGGTACAGCATATTATAGGCACAGCATTCAAAGGTACAACATATTATAGGCACAGCTTTCAAGTGTACAGCATTTATAGGCACAGCATTCACGGGTACTCCACTTAGACAGCTTTCCGAGGTTAGTTGCAAGATATACTACCATTCACTTTCGCCAGAGATGTCACCTCAGGCAGGGGATTAACACACAGGTACCTGCTCACTGCTAGCTCAACATGATACACACAGGTACCTGCTCACTGCTAGCTCAACATGATACACACAGGTACCTGCTCACTGCTAGCTCAACATGATACACACAGGTACCTGCTCACTGCTAGCTCAACATGATACACACAGGTACCTGCTCACTGCTAGCTCAACATGATACACACAGGTACCTGCTCACTGCTAGCTCAACATGATACACACAGGTACCTGCTCACTGCTAGCTCAACATGATACACACAGGTACCTGCTCACTGCTAGCTCAACATGATACACACAGGTACCTGCTCACTGCTAGCTCAACATGATACACACAGGTACCTGCTCACTGCTAGCTCAACATGATACACACAGGTACCTGCTCACTGCTAGCTCAACATGATACACACAGGTACCTGCTCACTGCTAGCTCAACATGATACACACAGGTACCTGCTCACTGCTAGCTCAACATGATATAACGACTGAAAACACTTGCCCTGAGCATGAACCCGGGCCCTTCCGTTGTCAGCCAAAAGAACTACCACAGATTGAAAGGAAGGGGGAGGTCAAAGAATCGGACGGGTGATAACGGAACAGATAATAAAACAGGAAAGGAGAGAGGGGGGAGAGAGAAAGAGAGGGAGAATGAGGTCGGGGAAGAAGGAAGAGAAGGAAGGAGGGATGAAGAGAAGGAATAAAGAGCGAGGGAGGGAAGGAAGGGATCAAGAGGTGGGAGGGAACGATGGGATAAAGAAGGAGGGAGGAAAGAGAAGAGGGATGGAGGGAGGGAGGGGAAGTAGTTAGGGTGTTAGAGAGAAAGTGAGGGAGGATATGAGAGAGACGGGTAGATAAAGGGTGTTGAAAGAGTTGTTCCCTCCCCCTCCCCCGCCCCTAATAACAACATTACCTAGCTACACCAATTCAATAAAGGCTAGTCCCTGAGCCTTCTTTTGTCTATCTCTCCAGTCTCCAAGCCCTTTCCCTTCCCTTTCCTCTCCCCCCTAAAAAATTCCGCCCCCCCTTTTCCCATACCTACTTTCCAAACTCCTTCACGTAACTCCCCCATTCCTCTACTTTTCCACACCTAAATTACCGCCTAAACACCTTTCCACTTATTTCCACATCTTTCTGGTAGGATAAGGATTGGTGTAAGGATTAAGAGGAAGTGTTAGAACTCTAGGAGGAGACTCAGCAAGAGAACGTGCACTCTTCACCCCTCTTATTAAAAAAAAAAAGTTTAAAATCATATTCGGAAGTACTAAAAGCCACGTTGGACCATGAAAACAAGAGTTGTTTACAGGCGTTCACTGACAACACTCGTGTGCTCTTAACTGTTACATGTTCTCTGAGAATTAGTTAATTTTGTTAAGGTTACATATCACAAATAACCCGCACATAGGAGAAAGAAACTTTTGACGTTCGGTCCGACTTGGACTATTAACTAGTCATACACACACTGTGTGCGACATTAACTAGTGACACTGTGAGTGACTAGTTAATGGTTCAAGTCGGACCGAAATGTCGTCATGAGTTTCTTTCTCCTATGTGCAGGTTATCTATGTATTGTTCCAGTCACGGTATTGTGACATTTTATTCTTTTCTTTACACATCAGATCCAAGGAGCAACAATCAACAAGGTCACAACAGCGGCTGCCACAGTGAACAGTGCTGCCCCGCAAGTCACAATACTTGCTCCAGTTTTCTCATTCTCATATCTCACAGAGACATAAATCATAGCACTGCAGCATCCTTGGGAGACGATACTAGAATTTTTATGAAGGTGTCATCAATTGAAGACAAAATTAACCTCAAAGTTTACATAAAACAGGTCTTCCAGTGGGCCACAAAAATACAATTATTATCTTATTAATAAAGCCACTGGTTGGTGAAATTTCTTTACAATAATGACACCCGAGTGTTGCAGGTGTGAACTTTTAAATTTTGTCGAAAATTTCAAGAAATAAAAACAGAAACGGTGAATAAAACAAACGTAAACCACTAAAATCATCGGAAGAATAATGGATCATGGATCACAAATGTTACTATCACAAATGCAAGGAAAATAATAGGTTAGATAACTAGAACCTTTAAAACAGAGAGATGTCAAGCCAATGATATTTTTTAAAGCCATTGTACTTTTTATATTATACATTAACAGCCCCTTTGAATGTGATGAGAACTTTCCCTGCAAGTTTAAATTATATATCTTAATCAACACCTCTCATGAGTTCCGAGATTTTTCTACTCCCAGAGCCCGGTCTTGGGTCAGGCTTGCCTGGTCCAAGCATTCGCAGCATTTCCACCCTGTGTTCTCTACATGGTAGATCAGTCGACATTGTACTCAAAAGTTTTATATTCTCCTTTCATTCTTTAAGATGGTTCTCTTGTATTTTATATTCTTTGCTCATTTTGAGTCAATTCTTTCCATATCCAAGCAGTATGAATTTGTTACCACTGAGCATAATGTTTTCCACTACCCACTGGAAGATTTTGTTGATTTCTCTCTGCAGTTCTCCGTGTCTTCTACAAGAGTGACCTTTATTCTAATTTTGGTATCATCCACAAAGGATGATACTAATCTATGATTAATGATTTTATCTGTCTGCTACGAGGATGAGAAACAGCAAAGGTGCAAGAACCGTACCTTAGGGCATTGATATTTTTGTAATTTACTGAGATAATACATTTTGTCTACTACTCCTCTTTTTTCTTCTGCTTGTTACAAGCTTAAACATCAATTTTCGTACTTTGCCTGTTATACCTACTGACCTTATTTTAATGGCTATCATGCCAGAGTCGCGCTTCTCAAATGCCTTAGTGAAGTCCGTGTAGACCACACCTGCGTTTTGGGTTTGTTCCAAGGCTTCATTGATTAATGATCTCATAATTGTAGTAAGCATGATCTTCCCGCTGACTCGGGTCGTGTAGGTTATGCTTTTCCAGAAAATTATTTGGCGTCTCGCCACCCTTTCAAAGACTTTTATGTGCGACGGTAGGGCTACTGGTCTAATTTAGTGCCAGCGCTCTGCTGACTTCTTTGTGCAATGGAGTTAAGTCTGCACTTTTTTAAGGTCTCTAGGATTTCATCTAGATCTAACTTTTTTCTCAAGAGAATACCGAGTGCTCACGCAAGTGGTATTTTGCACTTCTTTGTAAGTAACTCAGATCCATGAATCAAGTCCAGGTGCTGCATGTGTGGTCAGGTTGACTATTTTTTTATTGAACTCTGAGTGATTGGTGCTAAGATATGACTGGCAGAGAAGACAGAAGTATGTTTCCTTAGCAGTAATGTGGTTTAGTGAACTGCAGAACAATGATTCATACTTTTTCTCTCAAGTATTCACTCATTTCTTTTTCCTGTGAGAAACTTACTAAGTCATAAAGAGGACGTTTCTAACAGGGATTTTGTGTTAGTAAACAGATATTTTTTCCCAGTTTCCTGAACAGCTGTTTTATTCTTCCTTTTGTGTTCCTTCTGTCTGAATACTTTAGTTCCTGGTTAATATCGGCAGTCACTGGTAGTGTGAAAAGTACCAGTGTACTGTGGAGAGTACCAGTGTAGTGTGGAGAGTACCAGTGTAGTGTGAAGAGTACCAGTGTAGTGTGGAGAGTACCAGTGTAGTGTGAAGAGTACCAGGGTAGTGTTGAGAGTACCAGTGTAGTGTGAAGAGTACCAGTGTAGTGTGAAGAGTACCAGTGTAGTGTGAAGAGTACCAGTGTAGTGTGAAGAGTACCAGTGTAGTGTGAAGAGTACCAGTGTAGTGTGGAGAGTACCAGTGTAGTGTGAAGAGTACCAGGGTAGTTTCTATCTCAAGATCAGAGGTGGACTTACTTGTCCACCTCCGATCTTGAAGTGCCTGCCCTCCCTCCCTCCCTCCTTCCCTCCCTCCCTCCTTCCCTAATCTTGACATCCCCTTTTCATGATTTTGACGTGTCCCCCTGACTTCGACGAAACCAATCACCTAATTTTCGTCCACCTCTCCCTAACAATGCCTTCCCCTGAACTTGATCTGCCCCCTGAACTTGACCTGCCCCCTGAACTTGACCTGCTCCCTGAACTTGAACTGCAACCTGAACTGAACTAGAAGGGAGAGGGAGAGAGTAGTCCCAGCAGAGAGAGGGACGGAGCGAGGACCGAGCAGAAAAATGAAACAAATTCCATTTCAAATCAAATTAAATATATTTGTTATACATACAATTCTTACAAAAAAGTAACAAATGAACCTCTGCTACATTACTTCCCTATTTTATTTTGCAAGCATCTTACCTGTTAAGCCAGAGTAGGATGGGAGACAAGGACCTGGGACAGAGTAGGATGGGAGACAAGGACCTGGGACAGAGTAGGATGGGAGACAAGGACCTGGGACAGAGTAGGATGGGAGACAAGGACCTGGGACACAGTAGGATGGGAGACATGGACCTGGGACACAGTAGGATGGGAGACATGGACCTGGGACACAGTAGGATGGGAGACAAGGACCTGGGACACAGTAGGATGGGAGACAAGGACCTGGGACACAGTAGGATGGGAGACAAGGACCTGGGACACAGTAGGATGGGAGACAAGTACCTGGGACAGAGTAGGATGGGAGACATGGACCTGGGACAGAGTAGGATGGGAGACAAGGACCTGGGACACAGTAGGATGGGAGACAAGGACCTGGGACACAGTAGGATGGGAGACATGGACCTGGGACACAGTAGGATGGGAGACATGGACCTGGGACACAGTAGGATGGGAGACATGGACCTGGGACACAGTAGGATGGGAGACATGGACCTGGGACACAGTAGGATGGGAGACATGGACCTGGGACACAGTAGGATGGGAGACATGGACCTGGGACACAGTAGGATGGGAGACAAGGACCTGGGACACAGTAGGATGGGAGACAAGGACCTGGGACACAGTAGGATGGGAGACAAGGACCTGGGACACAGTAGGATGGGAGACAAGGACCTGGGACACAGTAGGATGGGAGACAAGGACCTGGGACACAGTAGGATGGGAGACAAGTACCTGGGACACAGTAGGATGGGAGACAAGTACCTGGGACAGAGTAGGATGGGAGACAAGGACCTGGGACACAGTAGGATGGGAGACAAGGACCTGGGACACAGTAGGATGGGAGACAAGTACCTGGGACAGAGTAGGATGGGAGACAAGTACCTGGGACAGAGTAGGATGGGAGACATGGACCTGGGACAGAGTAGGATGGGAGACATGGACCTGGGACACAGTAGGATGGGAGACAAGGACCTGGGACACAGTAGGATGGGAGACAAGTACCTGGGACAGAGTAGGATGGGAGACAAGTACCTGGGACAGAGTAGGATGGGAGACAAGGACCTGGGACAGAGTAGGATGGGAGACATGGACCTGGGACACAGTAGGATGGGAGACAAGGACCTGGGACACAGTAGGATGGGAGACAAGTACCTGGGACAGAGTAGGATGGGAGACAAGTACCTGGGACACAGTAGGATGGGAGACAAGTACCTGGGACACAGTAGGATGGGAGACAACGACCTGGGACACAGTAGGATGGGAGACAAAGGACCTGGGACAGAGTAGGATGGGAGACAAGGACCTGGGACACAGTAGGATGGGAGACAAGGACCTGGGACACAGTAGGATGGGAGACAAGGACCTGGGACACAGTAGGATGGGAGACATGGACCTGGGACACAGTAGGATGGGAGACATGGACCTGGGACACAGTAGGATGGGAGACATGGACCTGGGACACAGTAGGATGGGAGACATGGACCTGGGACACAGTAGGATGGGAGACATGGACCTGGGACACAGTAGGATGGGAGACATGGACCTGGGACACAGTAGGATGGGAGACAAGGACCTGGGACACAGTAGGATGGGAGACAAGGACCTGGGACACAGTAGGATGGGAGACAAGGACCTGGGACACAGTAGGATGGGAGACAAGGACCTGGGACACAGTAGGATGGGAGACAAGGACCTGGGACACAGTAGGATGGGAGACAAGTACCTGGGACACAGTAGGATGGGAGACAAGTACCTGGGACAGAGTAGGATGGGAGACAAGGACCTGGGACACAGTAGGATGGGAGACAAGGACCTGGGACACAGTAGGATGGGAGACAAGTACCTGGGACAGAGTAGGATGGGAGACAAGTACCTGGGACAGAGTAGGATGGGAGACATGGACCTGGGACAGAGTAGGATGGGAGACATGGACCTGGGACACAGTAGGATGGGAGACAAGGACCTGGGACACAGTAGGATGGGAGACAAGTACCTGGGACAGAGTAGGATGGGAGACAAGTACCTGGGACAGAGTAGGATGGGAGACAAGGACCTGGGACAGAGTAGGATGGGAGACATGGACCTGGGACACAGTAGGATGGGAGACAAGGACCTGGGACACAGTAGGATGGGAGACAAGTACCTGGGACAGAGTAGGATGGGAGACAAGTACCTGGGACACAGTAGGATGGGAGACAAGTACCTGGGACACAGTAGGATGGGAGACAACGACCTGGGACACAGTAGGATGGGAGACAAAGGACCTGGGACAGAGTAGGATGGGAGACAAGGACCTGGGACACAGTAGGATGGGAGACAAGGACCTGGGACACAGTAGGATGCGAGACAAGGACCTGGGACAGAGTAGGATGGGAGACAAGGACCTGGGACACAGTAGGATGGGAGACAAAGGACCTGGGACAGAGTAGGATGGGAGACAACGACCTGGGACAGAGTAGGATGGGAGACAAGGACCTGGGACACAGTAGGATGGGAGACAAGGACCTGGGACAGAGTAGGATGGGAGACAAGGACCTGGGACAGAGTAGGATGGGAGACAAGGACCTAGGACACAGTAGGATGGGAGACAAGGACCTGGGACACAGTAGGATGGGAGACAAGGACCTGGGACACAGTAGGATGGGAGACAAGGACCTGGGACACAGTAGGATGGGAGACAAGGACCTGGGACACAGTAGGATGGGAGACAAGGACCTGGG
This sequence comes from Cherax quadricarinatus, assembly GCF_038502225.1. Taxonomy (NCBI): domain Eukaryota; kingdom Metazoa; phylum Arthropoda; class Malacostraca; order Decapoda; family Parastacidae; genus Cherax; species Cherax quadricarinatus. The sequence goes on along the minus strand of NC_091301.1, from coordinate 24,986,911 downwards.
ACACAGTAGGATGGGAGACAAGGACCTGGGACAGAGTAGGATGGGAGACAAGGACCTGGGACAGAGTAGGATGGGAGACAAGGACCTGGGACAGAGTAGGATGGGAGACAAGGACCTGGGACACAGTAGGATGGGAGACAAGGACCTGGGACACAGTAGGATGGGAGACAAGGACCTGGGACACAGTAGGATGGGAGACAAGGACCTGGGACAGAGTAGGATGGGAGACAAGGACCTGGGACAGAGTAGGATGGGAGACAAGGACCTGGGACAGAGTAGGATGGGAGACAAGGACCTGGGACAGAGTAGGATGGGAGACAAGGACCTGGGACACAGTAGGATGGGAGACAAGGACCTGGGACAGAGTAGGATGGGAGACAAGGACCTGGGACAGAGTAGGATGGGAGACAAGGACCTAGGACACAGTAGGATGGGAGACAAGGACCTGGGACACAGTAGGATGGGAGACAAGGACCTGGGACACAGTAGGATGGGAGACAAGGACCTGGGACACAGTAGGATGGGAGACAAGGACCTGGGACACAGTAGGATGGGAGACAAGGACCTGGGACAGAGTAGGATGGGAGACAAGGACCTGGGACAGAGTAGGATGGGAGACAAGGACCTAGGACAGAGGGAGACCTAACAGAGCAGCAGCAGCAGCAGCAGCAGCAGCAGCAGCAGCAGCAGCAGCAGCAGCAGGACGAGTATGTAATGAGTTATGAACCCCAGGACACGAGCCAGGCCCAAGGGTAAGGGGATAGGAGGGAGGCAGAAAGGGGAAGTGGCAACCTTCTTCAAAGGGGCGGCTATAGATGCTCTTTCTGACATCAAAGTCTTGGTTAATTGCCTTTTGATCTGCGAGCAGTTGGGAAAAAGATCTTGAGAGAGGAGATGAGCTCGTTCCCTCTCATCTACACCTATTTTTTTTATTACCCTTCTTGCACCTAACACATTCTCACCCCCTTATTATTAGCTTCGTACCTAGATGTGAAACAGCGTTTCCTGACTGTGGCGTCCCTGGGTAATGTACAAGATGCCAGGATAGTGTGAAGGGGCGGAATAGTGTGAAGAGTGCCAGGGTAGTGTGAAGAGTACCAGAATAGTGTGAAGAGTGCCAGGATAGTGTGAAGAGTACCAGGGTAGTGCGAAGAGTGCCAGGGTAGTGTGAAGAGTACCAGAGTAGTGTGAAGAGTGCCAGGGTAGTGTGAAGAGTACCAGAATAGTGTGAAGAGTGCCAGGATAGTGTGAAGAATGTCGGGATAGTGTGAAGAGTACCAGGGTAGTGTGAAGAGTGCCAGGATAGTGTGAAGAGTGCCAGGATAGTGTGAAGAGTACCAGGGTAGTGCGAAGAGTGCCAGGGTAGTGTGAAGAGTACCAGGGTAGTGCGAAGAGTGCCAGGGTAGTGTGAAGAGTGCCAGGATAGTATGAAGACTGTCAGGGTAATGTGAAGAGTGCCAGGATAGTGTGAAGAATGTCGGGATAGTGTGAAGAGTGCCAGGGTAGTGTGAAGAGTGCCAGGGTAGTGTGAAGAGTGCCAGGGTAGTGTGAAGAGTGCCAGGGTAGTGTGAAGAGTGCCAGGGTAGTGTGAAGAGTGCCAGGATAGTATGAAGACTGCCAGGGTAATGTGAAGAGTGCCAGGGTAACGTGAAGAGTGCCAGGTAGTGTGAAGAATGCCAGGATAGTGTAAAGAGTGTCAGGGTAATGTGAAGAGTGCCAGGGTAATGTGAAGAGTGCCAGGGTAGTGTGAAGACTACAGGATAGTGTAAAGAGTACAGGATAGTGAAAAGTGCCAGGGTAGTGTGAAGTGCCATAATTGTGTGTAGAGTGCCAGGGTTCTTAAAAGACCTCTCACACAGTTCTTAGAACTCTCACACAGTTCTTAGAGGTTTCACACAGTTCTTAGAGCTCTCACACATTTCTTAGAGCTCTCACACATTTCTTAGAGCTATCACACAGTTCTTAGAGCTATCAGAGAGTTCTCAAGAGCTCTCACACAGTTCTCAGGGCTCTGACTGCGAGGCTCTAGAGGGTTCTTACAATGAGAAAGAGCCCTGGGGAGAGGCAAACACGGAACACGGCCCGAATATCAATAGCAACTTAATGTGTAAAAAAATACACGGGAATACACGGAAATTCAATATGGTCTCAAGCCAGGCGTGAAATACCGCTGGTATATCTTCAAGTAGGACAGTGTCGCTAAGGTTCTCACTCCTTCCCTCCCTTATTCCTTTATTCTCTTTCTTTCCTCTTTCCTTTTTTTTCTACGGTTCCTCCTTCCTCTCATCCATTATTTTTCTTTTTCTGTCTTTCTTCCTCCCTTCCTTGGGAGGATTCTTCTTCATTCCTCCTTGCTTTTCTACACTTTACTTCCTCTCCTCCTCTTCCTCCTGCAGACCCTCCTTCATTGCTTCCTTATTTTCCTTTTCTGCCTTCCTCCTTTCTACGCCCTCTTTCCCTGCCTTCTCCAATTCCTCCCTCCTTCATTCTTTTCATTTTTTGCTCCCTGCCGTCCCTCCTTCACTCTTTCTTATCTTCCTCCTTCCTTCTACTCTCTTCTCTCTCTTCTCCTGTGCACTCTCCTTCATTCTTTTCTTCCCTCCTGCTCTCTCCTTTCTGTCCTTTTTTTTATTCCACCTTTTTTCTTTCCTATGCCTTCATATCTCTCCTTCTTTACTCTCCTTCTATGCTCTCACATTCTCATCTCTTATTCTTCCTTGTCTTTCCATCCTCCCTCCCTACCTCATATACTTTTGTTCCTTTCTATTCTCCCTTCCTCTCTTTTTTCTTCTTGGGCCTTCCTTCTTCTCTGTTTTCCTTCTAAATCTTATTCCTTATTTTCTCCCACCTCCGTTCTATTACTCTTTCTCACACCTTCACTGGATGAGAAGTTAGGCTCTCGTTCCAGGGTATATGGGAAGGGTGGTGGTGGAGGCAAATGATATGAGATTTATCGTAGTTGCAAAGAGAAGGTGACTGTTGATAAACTATGGTAGATGGGATACACGGGAGAGAAGGACGAACAATGTAGAATAACAAGGAATACTCGATAAGTGTAAAGGGACCAAGACTTTTCAACAACCTCCCTCAGTGCATAAAAGGGATTCTGTTGAAGAGAGTAACTGATAAGCTTCTCAAGTTAGTTCCTGGTAAGTTGGGCGGTGGTACTGACGTTGACTTTCATGTGGCTAGCAGCAACAGCCTGGTTGATCAGGTCATTCACCCGGAGACCTGGTCTAGGAGCTGGACACAGAGGCGTTGACACCGGAACACTCGTTAAGTAGACTCTAGGTAGATACATGTGTATGTAGTCTGGTCAGTTATACCAGACCAAACTACACACACACACACACACACACACACACACACATCCTGCTGCCAAACACAACTAATTTTACGGCTGGTTCACCATAATGGTGTTTAGGTCGTGGATGGCGTCAACAAACACAAGTTGGTGAGCCATAATTGCCTCAAAATTGGTGGGCGTGGTTGGAGGCAGAGGAGAAAGCTTAGTGTCCACCCAGCTACACACTGCCAAGGTGACCACACGTCTCTCATTACTCTCTGTATACTCAGATTTACCAAGCAGATTTAGCTTCACAAAGTAGTCATTGCTTCGGTGCTACAGTATACTGTGCTGAGATATATTACTTGTAACAATCACTGCACCAAGACTCTGACTTACTGTACTGTCATCTGTGTTGTAAGAGAAACTGCACCTCCTAAGAACTCGGTTGGCTAAACTATATCTCAAATATTTTTTTCTTATTGTCATATACAATGATTTTATCTACCTGCATATATATTTGAGTCACATTTACTGAATTTATTTTATTATGTATATTTTTAATGTCATTATATACATATATGCACAATGTTTACTGCCTTTATAGTCTTTAGATGCTCTGGGCAGCCAGGAGCAATATTAAACGTCATCCATGTTTTGTACAAGCTATGTATAATACAGAAATCAACAATTTGAAATTTGAAGATCATCATTGGCCAGGCATCCCTTGTTTTGAACGTTCTACTTATCCAGCCTATCATTTTCCTAGCGGTAGTGATAGTGAGACTGTTGAGATCCTTCAAGGTGACGTCTTCTAACATAATCACTCCCAGGTCTCTCACGTTAGTCTTACGCTCTACTGAGTGATTCCAGTTTGTTTTATACTCTGCTGCATGCAGTCTTTGAATATTTAGCAAAATTTTGATATATCAGCAATATGCTGAGACCCTGCGGTATGACAGTTACACAATGGGTGCAAAAACTACCTATTTTTTCCCTGTCATATTCCATCACACAGAATGGGTCACAAAGTTCAATTCTGCCAACCTGAGCTGGGAGATTTCAGTAGGGCAGTGAGGATATGGTCACCATTAAGGGTTACCAGTTATGGCAGCTTCAAAGGCTTTCTTCCAACAGCTGCAGTCACTATTATTTACGAATTACCTTCTCTCAGCCTAGATTATCCTATACATAGGAGAAACGAAATTTTTATGAAGAAATGTCCAGAATCACAGAGTGGAGAAATCTGGATAATATAATACATCTACGTTTAAATATTAATACAGAATAATAGTCATTATGCTCCTAATATGTGTACAACCTCTCCTCACATAACAACGGAGTTCCGTTCCTAAGACCACGTAGTTAAACGAATTCGTCGCTAAGTGAGGAGCATACTATAATTGTAGTGAGTTTGTGTCAATCATCTTTGATATTGTTTTAATGTCTAGAGGAAATCAGCGCTAATACATTATTTAGGTATGAATACTGGTCAGAGAGCCCGTCGTAAGTCCGAGGCGTCGGTAAACGATTACGTCACTGAGGAGAGGTTGTACTAACACTAGCACAGTTACAACCAGCCTAAACGTCATGTAAAATTCTACTTGTACTAAGCAATAGAGGGGGAGGGAAAGGATAGTATAGGCGCTGAAGGAGATGAGGGTAAAGGAGAAAGGAAAGAGAAAAAGGGAATGGCGAATGCATAGGGAAGAAGAAAATGAAGGATGGAACAGAAGGACTAATAACCAAGATTAACAAGAAGCTAGGATCTCTAACCCTCGTACAAGAGCCTTACGTATGACATCGTATCAAACGTGCAATAAACTAAGAATCAAGACAGCGCTTTATTTACTACACTTTAAAGTTATGAGAACTACCTTCAAACTTCGCTGAATTATTACAACTTTGTTAATCCTCCATGAAAATCCAGCCAACCTTCACAACCTCACAAAAACAGTCATCAGCGAGCCTGGAGGAACCATAGTGTACGCTCCCCCCCCCCCCCGACACAAAAGAGGAGGCAGAGAAATGGAAAATCATTACAGGCCAGTACACCATCACACATCTTAAAAGTCTTTGAGAAGTTCCTGAAACATCAGTTTACTCACTTTATGGAAAAAGAATGACCTACACAGGTCAGGTCAACATGGCTTTAGCAAGATCTTGCATCTTACAACTATTACAACAAAAATAGCTGAAAGTCAGAGTGGGAAAAATGCAGATGTGATCAACACGGATTCTGCAAAAGCATTTAACAAATGTAACCCTGGAGTGATAACCAAATAAATAAGGTAAAGAAGCTTAACAGGAAAATCAGGGAAAGCGATATTCATTTTTTTAACAAAACACAAAAAGTTGTAGTAAATAAAATAAGATCTAGTCTCAGGAAAGTAAGAAGTTCAGTAGCCTAAAGTACTCTTGATAATGCGTCTGACCGACTTCGATTTTTTTTTACACTACTAGCACGGCCTTTGGCCAAGTTTTGTTGTTGCTGTTAGTGACTCGCTGTCCTGATCTAACACTTGCGCACGAAGTGATCCAGGTTCGTGCAGTATTTCTGATAGCTGCTGGCATCAGGATCAAGAATTTTTGGACCACGTGCCCGTAACTTTCCTGCTTTTATTGGGTACATTTTACACTTCCTCCCATACCTCTTACTCCAGTAAATTGCTATGGTACTGTAGTGTGAAGATTTGGGAGCTAGTCCTAAGTATCTTACAGGTATGTATTATCAGGTATCTATCTCTGCGCTCAAGAGGTTCCTTTCAAGAACTTTAGACATTTCCAGTGCTTATGCTTTATTGACTAGGCGGGCAGTAAACGATCTCTCTCTGCATTTATATTATATACAAAATGGTTATAACTATAACCATAATTTTTTAAAGGGGTCGACCGGTAAGCCAGCGGAAGGCCTCGGTCAGATGACCAAAAGTTCTAAGACCGGCGTCAGAAAACACTAGTCCTGTTTCCTGACGAACTTTACTTTACTTCTCTACGTTTTCAACTCTGACATTTCTCCTGCTTTGAACGGAGTTACGAGCACAGAGCAATATTGTAGACGTGAGAGCACAAGTAATTTTAATAGTACTAATGCCGGCATTCTTTAATTCTGTAAACTCTCATTATCCACCCATTTTCTCTAATTAATATATCATATAATATTATTATTCCTAAGTTTTACTTATTTTTTATGTTGTATGAGATGATCTATGTTCTGCAGTGTATGTTTATATTTCCTACATGTAAGCAAGTGAAATTTGTTACCACTGGACATCACGTTATTTTCATAATCACACTGAAAGACTGTTGATATATGATTTATTTTTTGTATCTACTACAGTCTCAACTTTCTTACTTATTTTGGCTTTGTCATCAGAGGACGATACAAATATATGCATGAGAGGGGGGACCCAGAGGAAAACTTAGAGGAGACCCTAAAGATACCCTGAAAGGTGAACTTAAAAACCCACGGATCCCCTCCAAGGGAAGCCTAGAGGATGCCCAAGATCCCTTCGAAGAACCTAGAGGATGTCCAAGATTCTCTCCAAGAGGAGCCTAGCGGATCCCCAAAGGGGGGGCCTAGAGGATCCCCAAGATTCCTTTCAAGTGAGGCCTAGGGGATCCCCTAGCTTCCCTCCCCCAAGTGGGGACCAAAGTCCCCCTTGATATTCTCCGAGGGGTAACCTTCACCCCTCCCCTCCAGGCCCAGCTGGCCAGGCTGGTCGTCCAAACAATCTGTCAGACCAGACATGATCTAATATCGAAGGAACAATGCCGCGGCATCCCCGGACAAACGACCGGAAATGTGTCGATGAAGGATGCTATCTTCATGCAGGGAGAGCCAGGGCTGGCACCCCCGCCCTCCACGCCAGCACAAGACGCCGCCACGCACGCACGCCTCATCTACCGTTCATACCGGCCAGAAAGTGAACATCTTCCCGCATACAGCGTTGTCTCTGCTTGCTGCCAGGCAATCAGTCTTCATTTTACTACATTTTCTTACGATGTATTCAACTTCAGTTTCTTAAGGCTGGTTTGGGACCGGGCCACGGAAGCGGTGACTATCGAAATTCCCTTCAAGGTAGGAAAGAATGAAGAGTTGGAAAACGTAGGAAACTTCAGCGCTCATGTAATTTCAAACATCTGCACCACTGGGAGCGTTTGAAGCCTCAATCCTGCACGCTGAAATCGCACCTTATGAAAGCAAGAGACTTTGCAAAGTACCTCCACAAAGCATGAGAATTTGCAAAGTACCTCCACAAAGCAAGAGACGCTTAAAAATACCTTCAATAAAAAGCGGCGCGACTATATTCCCTATATGCCCGTCATGCATATGGGGAATTAAAAACAAATCTCTGGCTGTCTTCAAGAGGGGATTTCATAAGCTTTTATAGCCAGGCTGTATTGAATATGTTGGATTGCGTGCGGCCAGCACTAACAGCCTGGTCAATCAGGTCAGCAATTGGGAGGATCGTAGTAAGGTAAACGAAAGATAACTTTATACATTTGATATATCTTTAATGTGTTTCAAGAGAGTTCCCACTCCCGGAGCCCAGCCCTGAGCCAGGTTTGCCTTGTCTCTGCCTGGTCAACCAGGCTGTTGCTGCTGGCGGCCCGCTAGCTCATGCATCCATCACAGCCTGAATGATCATGCAATTAGTGGTAAGGTAAGTTTGCAAATGCTACTCTCTTTTTTAAGTTAGATTAGGTTCGGTTAGATTAGATGCAAACGTATGTTTCCCACATTAAGTGGCAGCTCTGTTGGGGGAAACTTTCCACAGCTGCTCTGCGTGATGGCAGAAGCCTCAGTAGATCTATTACCCACTGTGATACCATGAACGTAGATAAGTATGTTTTTGGAGCAATTTGCAATGTGAACAGACTGACTGATGTTGTAGTGGCCAGGCTTAGGCTTGGTTACATGTACTTCTGGCAGTCTGGCAGACACACAGATGATGATCAAACTAAATGCAAAGTATGTGGCCAGCCCTATGGTCACTATCTTGAACACTATGTACTTAATTGTCAACTTACTGAAGAATATAGAGATAGACAATATAATAACCTAGGTGACATGTCAAGGTATCTTATTAATGAAAATAAGATACCAGATATATTTAACAAATTTCCTCAATTTGCTTGTAACAGATAGGTGAACTGTAGATATAAATCCGGATGTACTCCTGTTAACCCTCTTGGAGCCTAGTTCCTAGGCCTTTTGTGTATCAATATGCTCTTGCGCTACCGTCCACAGGATTGATATGGGGTGCACAATAAACTAGCCACTTCGGTGGCAAAATCTAAATCTGCGTGCTGGCCTCACGCAATCCAACATATTCAGTACAGCGTACCTAGAGAAACTTATCAAGTTCCCTCTTGAAGACAGACAAAGATTTGTTAATAATTCCCCTTCTGCATAAAGAGCGTTGAAAAGTTTTACGCTTACCGAGTTCGCTCTTAATGCACCCATCATGCCCCTTTCTTTTTTAGACAAATGGGAATATTATTAATAGGATGAATGACATGCGTAGCTTCAGTGTCATATCAACATTCATCAAGATGTGAACCTACTTCACCGAAAAATTCTCGACGGTCTTAACCTCTCAATTCCTCCCAAAGATTTCATATGTGTGAATTTTAATTACTTCTCTTCAGAGGGCTCTATGTGCAAGCAGTCGTTTAACATGGTCATAGGCTCCTACTGAGCGCAGTCATGGCCAACCTGCACATGGAGCACTTAAAAAGAGACGTTGTGAATCTATATCCCCTGGGAGGTAACAAAGCTAAGATACGACAGTATCATCCAGGTCATTGCTCCAAGATGCTTGAACTTCCTTAACGATATAAACTCAGAAGAACCTTCAATTTGCCACTGAAGAAAAAGCCAGACAGATGCCTTTTCTGGACGTCATCATCTGCAAGAATGAAGATAAACTTGATTTCAAGGTACTGTATATTACAATCCCATTAAACAAAAATGATCTGCATTACCTATCTCATCAAGGCAACACAACAAGCGGGACTGTTACTGACTTCTTTCTAAGGGCACACATGTGCTCATCACTAATACTAATAAAACCTTCCTAAAAACTTCGCTGCTTACAACACTTCATCACTGACTACAGGAGAACATATTTCACAATGCCAGACAAGATTCCAATCACAGCAAATACATACTGTAGTTCTGCCTATCAACAACACAAGCAATAACCTCGTCAAATCTTTAACCAAAGCCAACGTTAGGGTAGCCACCTTAGCCCCCAACACAATAAAGGACTTAGTCAAAAAAGAAAACTGCATCCAATGATACCACTGCCGGCACCTACATACCCTGTGGAAACTGGGACAAGTTTTACGCTGAAGCTTCTACGGACCGGTATAAGAGTATAAAATAAAAACAGTAATGCTTGCACCAACAACACCTGACTCTGCTTTGAATCTGCTCTCATCGCCACCACTAACACCACCACTCAGATATTAGGCTAATTCCTAATTTCTCAAGCACAGGACAAAGTTACTTTCATTGAATATATCACTGCTAATACGCTAATCCACTAAGTTTTAAACTTGGTAGTTTCCGCTTGTGTAGACTCATTAAGAAAACATTGTATCAACATTTAACATCACACCACAAGTTATCAGAAACATTGCCGGAACAAATGTAAGAGTATTCAGGAGGAAACTGGACAATTTCCTATGGCAAGTGCCGGGTCAACTAAGGTGTAACGGACATGCGGGCCAGCGGGCCAGCGGGCCACCAGCAGCAACAGCCTGGTTGACCAGCAAGCACCAGATAAGCCTGGCCAAGGGCCCGGGCGGCAGGAGTAGAGAAACTCTCGAAACCCGTCAAATGCAGGTGACGTCAGTCCACTCTGTCAGCTTCCTAGCCATCTCTGTCAGACCTGATCAAGTTACCCCTGGTCCATAAAATGTCTTCTCAATAAAACACCGTAAACACATATGTGTAATTAACATACCCGCCAGCCGGCCAGCCGGCCAGTGGCCAGCCGGCCAGTGGCCAGCCAGCCGGCCAGTGGCCAGCCAACCAGGCACTAGTTCCATCCCAGCTTGACCCTGGGGCAGCGACGCCTCGGCCCAGCCACAGGTGATCGATGACAGATATAAAAAACTATAAAATTGCTGTCAGTGTTGGTGATGGTGACAACCATCACACCTAGTGTTGGTGATGGTGACAACCATCACACATAGTGTTGGTGATGGTGACAACCATCACACATAGTGTTGGTGATGGTGACAACCATCACACGTAGTGTTGGTGATGGTGACAACCATCACACCTAGTGTTGGTGATGGTGACAACCATCACACGTAGTGTTGGTGATGGTGACAACCATCACACCTAGTGTTGGTGATGGTGACAGCCATCACACCTAGTGTTGGTGATGGTGACAACCATCACACCTAGTGTTGGTGATGGTGACAACCATCACACCTAGTGTTGGTGATGGTGACAACCATCACACCTAGTGTTGGTGATGGTGACAACCATCACACCTAGTGTTGGTGATGGTGACAACCATCACACCTAGTGTTGGTGATGGTGACAACCACCACACCTAGTGTTGATGGTGACAACCATCACACCTAGTGTTGGTGATGGTGACAACCATCACACCTAGTGTTGGTGATGGTGACAACCATCACACCTAGTGTTGATGATGGTGACAACCATCACACCTAGTGTTGGTGAGGGTGACAACCATCACACCTAGTGTTGGTGAGGGTGACAACCATCACACCTAGTGTTGGTGAGGGTGACAACCATCACACCTAGTGTTGGTGATGGTGACAACCATCACACCTAGTGTTGGTGAGGGTGACAACCATCACACCTAGTGTTGGTGAGGGTGACAACCATCACACCTAGTGTTGGTGAGGGTGACAACCATCACACCTAGTGTTGGTGAGGGTGACAACCATCACACCTAGTGTTGGTGATGGTGACAACCATCACACCTAGTGTTGGTGATGGTGACAACCATCACACCTAGTGTTGGTGATGGTGACAACCATCACACCTAGTGTTGGTGATGGTGACAACCATCACACCTAGTGTTGGTGATGGTGACAACCATCACACCTAGTGTTGGTGATGGTGACAACCATCACACCTAATGTTGGTGATGGTGACAACCATCACACCTAGTGTTGGTGATGGTGACAACCATCACACCTAGTGTTTGTGATGGTGACAACCATCACACCTAGTGTTGGTGATGGTGACAACCATCACACCTAGTGTTGGTGATGGTGACAACCATCACACCTAGTGTTGGTGATGGTGACAACCATCACACCTAGTGTTGGTGATGGTGACAACCATCACACCTAGTGTTGGTGATGGTGACAACCATCACGCCTAGTGTTGGTGATGGTGACAACCATCACCCCTAGTGTTGGTGATGGTGACAACCATCACCCCTAGTGTTGGTGATGGTGACAACCATCACGCCTAGTGTTGGTGATGGTGACAACCATCACGCCTAGTGTTAGTGATGGTGACAACCATCACGCCTAGTGTTAGTGATGGTGACAACCATCACGCCTAGTGTTGGTGATGGTGACAACCATCACACCTAGTGTTGGTGATGGTGACAACCATCACACCTAGTGTTGGTGATGGTGACAACCATCACACCTAGTGTTGGTGATGGTGACAACCATCACACCTAGTGTTGGTGATGGTGACAACCATCACACCTAGTGTTGGTGATGGTGACAACCATCACACCTAGTGTTGGTGATGGTGACAACCATCACACCTAGTGTTGGTGATGGTGACAACCATCACGCCTAGTGTTGGTGATGGTGACAACCATCACACCTAGTGTTGGTGATGGTGACAACCATCACGCCTAGTGTTGGTGATGGTGACAACCATCACACCTAGTGTTGGTGATGGTGACAACCATCACACCTAGTGTTGGTGATGGTGACAACCATCACACCTAGTGTTGGTGATGGTGACAACCATCACACCTAGTGTTGGTGATGGTGACAACCATCACACCTAGTGTTGGTGATGGTGACAACCATCACACCTAGTGTTGGTGATGGTGACAACCATCACACGTAGTGTTGGTGATGGTGACAACCATCACACGTAGTGTTGGTGATGGTGACAACCATCACACGTAGTGTTGGTGATGGTGACAACCATCACACGTAGTGTTGGTGATGGTGACAACCATTACACCTAGTGTTGGTGATGGTGACAACCATCACACCTAGTGTTGGTGATGGTGACAACCATCACACCTAGTGTTGGTGATGGTGACAACCATCACACCTAGTGTTGGTGATGGTGACAACCATCACACCTAGTGTTGGTGATGGTGACAACCATCACACCTAGTGTTGGTGATGGTGACAACCATCACACCTAGTGTTGGTGATGGTGACAACCATCACACCTAGTGTTGGTGATGGTGACAACCATCACACCTAGTGTTGGTGACAACCCTCACACCTAGTGTTGGTGACAACCATCACACCTAGTGTTGGTGATAACCATCACACCTAGTGTTGGTGATGGTGATAACCATCACACCTAGTGTTGGTGATGGTGACAACCATCACACCTAGTGTTGGTGATGGTGACAACCATCACACCTAGTGTTGGTGATGGTGACAACCATCACACCTAGTGTTGGTGATGGTGACAACCATCACACCTAGTGTTGGTGATGGTGACAACCATCACACCTAGTGTTGGTGATGGTGACAACCATCACACCTAGTGTTGGTGATGGTGACAACCATCACACCTAGTGTTGGTGATGGTGACAACCATCACACGTAGTGTTGGTGATGGTGACAACCATCACACCTAGTGTTGGTGATGGTGACAACCATCACACCTAGTGTTGGTGATGGTGACAACCATCACACCTAGTGTTGGTGATGGTGACAACCATCACACCTAGTGTTGGTGATGGTGACAACCATCACACCTAGTGTTGGTGATGGTGACAACCATCACACCTAGTGTTGGTGATGGTGACAACCATCACACCTAGTGTTGGTGATGGTGACAACCATCACACCTAGTGTTGGTAATGGTGACAACCATCACACGTAGTGTTGGTGACAACCATCACACCTAGTGTTGGTGATAACCATCACACCTAGTGTTGGTGATGGTGACAACTATCACACCTAGTGTTGGTGATGGTGACAACCATCACACCTAGTGTTGGTGATGGTGACAACCATCACACCTAGTGTTGGTGATGGTGACAACCATCACACCTAGTGTTGGTGAGGGTGACAACCATCACACCTAGTGTTGGTGATGGTGACAACCATCACACCTAGTGTTGGTGAGGGTGACAACCATCACACCTAGTGTTGGTGAGGGTGACAACCATCACACCTAGTGTTGGTGAGGGTGACAACCATCACACCTAGTGTTGGTGATGGTGACAACCATCACACCTAGTGTTGGTGATGGTGACAACCATCACACCTAGTGTTGGTGATGGTGACAACCATCACACCTAGTGTTGGTGAGGGTGACAACCATCACACCTAGTGTTGGTGAGGGTGACAACCATCACACCTAGTGTTGGTGAGGGTGACAACCGTCACACCTAGTGTTGGTGATGGTGACAACCATCACACCTAGTGTTGGTGAGGGTGACAACCGTCACACCTAGTGTTGGTGAGGGTGACAACCGTCACACCTAGTGTTGGTGATGGTGACAACCGTCACACCTAGTGTTGGTGATGGTGACAACCGTCACACCTAGTGTTGGTGATGGTGACAACCGTCACACCTAGTGTTGGTGATGGTGACAACCGTCACACCTAGTGTTGGTGATGGTGACAACCGTCACACCTAGTGTTGGTGATGGTGACAACCGTCACACCTAGTGTTGGTGAGGGTGACAACCGTCACACCTAGTGTTGGTGAGAGTGACAACCGTCACACCTAGTGTTGGTGATGGTGACAACCGTCACACCTAGTGTTGGTGACAACCGTCACACCTAGTGTTGGTGACAACCGTCACACCTAGTGTTGGTGACAACCGTCACACCTAGTGTTGGTGACAACCGTCACACCTAGTGTTGGTGACAACCGTCACACCTAGTGTTGGTGACAACCGTCACACCTAGTGTTGGTGACAACCGTCACACCTAGTGTTGGTGACAACCGTCACACCTAGTGTTGGTGACAACCGTCACACCTAGTGTTGGTGAGGGTGACAACCGTCACACCTAGTGTTGGTTAGGGTGACAACCGTCACACCTAGTGTTGGTGAGGGTGACAACCGTCACACCTAGTGTTGGTGAGGGTGACAACCGTCACACCTAGTGTTGGTGAGGGTGACAACCGTCACACCTAGTGTTGGTGAGGGTGACAACCGTCACACCTAGTGTTGGTGAGGGTGACAACCGTCACACCTAGTGTTGGTGAGGGTGACAACCGTCACACCTAGTGTTGGTGAGGGTGACAACCGTCACACCTAGTGTTGGTGAGGGTTGTGTGTTGGTGAGGGTGACAACCGTCACACCTAGTGCTGGTGAGGGTGACAACCGTCACACCTAGTGTTGGTGAGGGTGACAACCGTCACACCTAGTGTTGGTGAGGGTGACAACCGTCACACCTAGTGTTGGTGAGGGTGACAACCGTCACACCTAGTGTTGGTGAGGGTGACAACCGTCACACCTAGTGTTGGTGAGGGTGACAACCGTCACACCTAGTGTTGGTGAGGGTGACAACCGTCACACCTAGTGTTGGTGAGGGTGACAACCGTCACACCTAGTGTTGGTGAGGGTGACAACCGTCACACCTAGTGTTGGTGAGGGTGACAACCGTCACACCTAGTGTTGGTGAGGGTGACAACCGTCACACCTAGTGTTGGTGAGGGTGACAACCGTCACAGCTAGTGTTGGTGAGGGTGACAACCGTCACACCTAGTGTTGGTGAGGGTGACAACCGTCACACCTAGTGTTGGTGAGGGTGACAACCGTCACACCTAGTGTTGGTGACGGTGACAACCGTCACACCTAGTGTTGGTGAGGGTGACAACCGTCACACCTAGTGTTGGTGAGGGTGACAACCGTCACACCTAGTGTTGGTGAGGGTGACAACCGTCACACCTAGTGTTGGTGAGGGTGACAACCGTCACACCTAGTGTTGGTGAGGGTGACAACCGTCACACCTAGTGTTGGTGAGGGTGACAACCGTCACACCTAGTGTTGGTGAGGGTGACAACCGTCACACCTAGTGTTGGTGAGGGTGACAACCGTCACACCTAGTGTTGGTGAGGGTGACAACCGTCACACCTAGTGTTGGTGAGGGTGACAACCGTCACACCTAGTGTTGGTGATGGTGACAACCGTCACACCTAGTGTTGGTGATGGTGACAACCGTCACACCTAGTGTTGGTGATGGTGACAACAATCACACCTAGTGTTGGTGATGGTGACAACCATCACACCTAGTGTTGGTGATGGTGACAACCATCACACCTAGTGTTGGTGATGGTGACAACAATCACACCTAGTGTTGGTGATGGTGACAACCATCACACCTAGTGTTGGTGATGGTGACAACCATCACACCTAGTGTTGGTGATGGTGACAACAATCACACCTAGTGTTGGTGATGGTGACAACCATCACACCTAGTGTTGGTGATGGTGACAACCATCACACCTAGTGTTGGTGATGGTGACAACCATCACACCTAGTGTTGGTGATGGTGACAACAATCACACCTAGTGTTGGTGATGGTGACAACCATCACACCTAGTGTTGGTGAGGGTGACAACCGTCACACCTAGTGTCGGTGATGGTGACAACCATCACACCTAGTGATTCAGATATCCTTTGGTAGTGATAAACAGCCGAGGTCACAGATGTTGATCCAACATTCTCTTACTGAGCCCACAACGTCCATGCTTGTCACTGGGTCTTACATTATAACCTGTATGTCTCACTCCGGTATGTTATACCAGTCTGCAGATTGAAGATTTAATCCCTTAAGAATATTCGGAGTAAATATTATTATGTATCTGTGATAAGTTCCCAGTAATTTAAATGTTTGATGGGCTCTGTGCGGACCGTAAATGATCTGTAAGTGTTCCAGCTCCGGTATCTCTCCTGCCCTGCAACGAAGCATTAACACTGAACAATACTCGAAGTGAGACAGCACAATGATTAAAAAGTATCACCACTGACACTATTTCTCTTGTTCTGAAAGTTCTCATTATTCACCCGGCTAATTTCCTAACTTTTTGTGATACTTGCCTTATTGCGTTCTCTGAAAGAAAGGTCAGCTTACATTATTACACCCAGATCTCTCATGTGTTC
Organism: Cherax quadricarinatus; assembly: GCF_038502225.1. NCBI lineage: Eukaryota > Metazoa > Arthropoda > Malacostraca > Decapoda > Parastacidae > Cherax > Cherax quadricarinatus. The sequence goes on along the minus strand of NC_091301.1, from coordinate 24,970,284 downwards.
ATTTCGTTCAGATTTGGTAATATTACGTTCTGTATACAATGTTTCTCTGAGTTTTTCATTCTTTCCATATGCAAGTAGGTGGAACTTGTCGCTATCGAACGTTGTTTTTTCTTCACTGCCAAATGTAAGATTTTGTTTATATCTTTCTGCAATTTTTCCGAGTTTTCTACCGACGTAATTTTCAAGCTTATTTTGGTATCATCCGTAAATGATGATACGAAACTGTGGCGAGCATTTTTCTCTATGTAGGCTATATGGATAAGAAAGAGTAAAGGCGCCAGGATAATGCCATGGGGTACTGAGCTTTATACTTTGCTAATGCTAAATTTAGATTTGTTTACTGCTATTCTTTCTGTCCTATTTGTCAGAAAGTTGAAAATTCATTTGCCTACTTTATGATCGCATATGTTAAATGCCTTTACGAAATCCACGTAGAACGTCTGTTGTTGATGTTGGTATTACTGTTGTTGCTGCTACTGTAGATGCTACTGTAATTGCTACTACTGTTGTTGCTACTGTTATTTCTACTACTGTTGTTGCTACTGTCATTGATACTGCTATTGTTGCTACTGCTACTGTTATTATTGCTACTGATGTTGTGGTTATTGCTACTGTTATTGCTACTGCTACTAGTGTTGTTGCTACTAGAATTATTGCTACTGCTACTAGTGTTGTTAGTGCTACTACTGTTATTGCTACTGCTACTAGTGTTGTTGCTACTGCTACTAATGTTGCTACTGCTACTAAGAGTTGTTGCTACTGCTACTACTGTTGTTGTTACTGCTACTAGAGTTGTTGCTACTGCTACTAGAGTTGTTGCTACTGCTACTAGAGTTGTTGCTACTGCTACTACTGTTGCTGCTACTGATACTAAAGTTGTTGCTACTGCTACTATAGTTGTTGCTACTGCTACTAGTGTTGTTACTGCTACTACTATTGTTGCTACTGTTGTTGCTACTACTACTGTTGTTGCTACCGTTACTATTGTTATACTGCTACTACTGTTGTTACTACTGCTACTATTATTGTTGCTACTGCTACCAGTGTTATTGCTTCTGCTACTACTGTTGTTAATACTGCTACTACTGTTGTTTCTACTATTACTACTTTCACTACTGCAACTCCTGTTGTTGCTACTGTTATTACTGATGCTACTACTGTTGCTGCTGCTTGTGTTGCAGGTAACGCTACTAATGCTGCTGCTATTACTGTTGCTAATGCTACTTCTGATGCTGCTACTGTCGTTCTACTGCTCCCTATCTTCGTGCTGACACTGACATTACTACTACTACTACCACTGTTGCTCTACTGCCACTTTTACTGTCGCTACTACCTTTCTGGTCCCCCCCCCCACCAAAAGGAACGCCCAATAGCACACCTGGCCCGCCCACAGGTCCGCCCACGGCTCTATCTTCAACATTTGCGGCAATTTGCCGACTTCTCCTGGCCTCTTCAGCGCTTAATGTTCAAAGTTCAGCCGTGACCGCCCATTACTGGCCGCCCACAACCTTCCTTCCATCCCGCCACCCACACCCTTCCATCCCACCACCTACACCCTTCTCTCCATCCCACCACCCACAACCTTCCATCCCACCACACACACCCTTCCATCCCACCACCTACACCCTTCTCTCCATCCCACCACCCACAACCTTCCATCCCACCGCCCACAACCTTCCCTCCATCCCACCACCCACACCCTTCCCTCCTCCCCACCACCCACAACTTTCCTTCCACCTCTCAGATTTTCCTTCGTCCTTTAGGTTCCTCCTCCATCCCTTGGGTACTTCCTCCATCCCTCTGTACTCCTCTTCCATCTCTTGGGTTTCTTATCCACCCCTGGGTTTCTCCTGCACCCCCTGGGTTCCTCCTGCCCCCTGGGTTCCTCCTGCACCCCCTGAGTTCCTCCTCCACCCCCTTGGGTTCCTCTTCCACCCCCTGGGTTCCTCCTCCACCCCCTGGGTTCCTCCTCCACTCCCTGGGTTCCTCCTCCATGCCTTGGGTTCCTCCTCCACCCCCTGGGTTCCTCTTCCACCCCCTGGGTTCCTCCTCCACCCCCTGGGTTCCTCCTCCACCCCTGGGTTCCTCCTCCACCCCTCTGTGTTCCTCTTCCACCTCTTGGGCTTCTTATCCACCCCCTGGGTTCCTCCACCCCCCTGGGTTCCTTCTCCAGCCCAGTAGGTTCCTCCTCCACTCCTCTGGGTTCCTCCTCCACCCTCCTGGGTTCCTCCTCCACCCTCTGGGTTTCTCCTCGATCCTCTGGGTTTCTCCTCCATCCCCTGGGTTCCTTCTCCACCCCGTGAGTTCCTCCTTCACCCTTTGGGTCCCTCTTCCACTCCCCTGGGTTCCTCCTCCACCCCCTGGGTCCCTCTTCCACTCCCCTGGATTCCTCCTCCGCCCCCTGGGTTCCACCCTCACCCCCTGAGTTCCTCCTGCAACCCCTGGGTTCCTCCTCCACCCCTGGGTTCCTCCTCCACCCCTGGGTTCCTCCTCCATCCCCTGGGTTCCTCCTCCACCCCTGGGTTCCTCCTCCACCCCTGGGTTCCTCCTCCTCCATCCCCTGGGTTCCTCGTCCATCCCCTGGGTTCCTCGTCCATCCCCTGGGATCCTCCTCCACCCCCTGGGTTCCTCCTCCAACCCCTGGGTTCCTCCTCCTCCATCCCCTGGGTTCCTCGCCCATCCCCTGAGATCCTCCTCCATCCCCTGGGTTCCTCGTCCATTCCCTGGGATCCTCCTCCACCCCCTGGGTTCCACCAGGCTGGAATACTGCTGTACATTAACGGTCTTCGAGACAGACGGGACTGCTGAGCTAGGAAACTAATAAGAGAAACCATATCACGGGTGGGGATAGAACCCGCGGTCAGAGAGTCTCAAAACTGTGGTATGGTTTGTTTGCAATCGTGTCATTACGATTTCGTGAGTCATGTTAATAAGAGAAATTTCACTGCTCATATACACTATCAAACATCTGAACTACCGGGATCACTTACAGTCCCTTCAGCTGTATTACTTGGAACACAGTCGAAAAAGGTACATAAAATCCACGAGGAACTGGTGTCAAACCTGAACACCGAAATTATTCTGTATGGCAGACGGTGCAAAATACAGGGGCACGACGAGTTCTCTAAAACTGGATGAGTGTCAGAGGTCTCCGACTCTTCAACGCATACAAACCTCTTGCGGTTTTCAAGAAGGAACTGGACAAGTTCCTCAAATCAATGCCTGACCAACCGGGCTGTGGTTCGTAAATTGGACTGCGTGCGGCCAGCAGTAACAACCTGGTATTGATCAGGCCTTGATCCTCCAGCAGCCCTGGACTGGGACTGGGCCGCGAGGACATTGATCCTAGGAAACGTCCTTCAGGTATCCTTCAGAAATAGCAATGTATCATCCTTTGCAGAGGATACTAGAATTTACATGAAATCAGCATCCGTGGAAAACACAGTGAACCTCCAAGCTGATATACACTAAGTCCTCCAGTGGGCCACTGACAATGTCAAGTTCACTGAGGACAAAATTCACCTATTACGTCGCTGAAGAATAGCGGAAATGAAAACAAGATTGGCGTTCAAGACAAACTCAAACTACTCAATACAACCTTAGTGAAATGTGAGAGACCTGGAAATGATAATGTCAGATCTCACGTTCAAGGAGCACAACAATGTCATTAAAACAAAAACAATAGGCTTAGTAACTAGAATATTCAAAATAGGGGATGCCAAACAAATGATGACACCCTTCAAGTCACTCATTCTCTCTAGGCTGGAACATTGCTGTGTACTATCGACCCCCTTCAACGTAGGAGAAACTGCTGAACCTTCACAGCTCTTATAAACTCAGTCAAGCACCTAAATTACTGGGAGTGCTTGAAGGCCCTGGAACTGTACTACTTAGAACATAGGCGTGAAATATGTATCATATTCTATACCTGGAAGATACTGGAGTGATTGGTACCAAACGTGCACACCGAAAATACTACTTATGGGCACAAGAGGCTTGGCAGACGGAGCAGGATACCTCCAGTTAAAAGCAGGGAAGAGGACAGTATACTGACAACTCAGTAAGTCTTAATGGACCTCGACTCTTCAACGCCCCCCCCTTCATGAGTATGGGGGATTACCAACAAACCCCTAGCTATCTTCAAGAAGGAACTCGATAGATTCCTTAAAAAAGCAGTTCCTAATTATCCTGGTTGTGGTGCGTACGTTGGGCAGCTTGAACTAATAAACTGATCGATCAGGGCATCAACCAGGAGGCTTGGTCTGGGAGCGGGTCGCGGGGGCGGTGACCTCTGGGAGCTACTCCAGGTACACTCCAGGTATCCACAATGTTTGTGCCTCCATTTTTCTTCACGTTTCCTCCTCTTCCTTCGACTTCTCATTCCCCTCTCCCTCCCCTTCCCTCTCCCCCTTCCCTAACAGTGCCTGGCAGACAAGAGCGACTGGCGGAAGGGGGCGGTGTCCCCCCGGGAATGGTTAGTTTACATAGAAATGGGATCAGTTTGGGTATCAGATGGTGCTAGCGATATTACTACTGATAACTGACTGACTACTCAACCCAACCTCTCCCTAACAAGTGAGGGGAGAGAAGAAGGGGAGGTAAAAAAGAAACCAGAAAGGGGAAATGGGGAGAAAAAGGGGGATGCGAATTATTGAAAAACACAGTAAAAGGTGATGGCGGCAGGGAGAAAACATGGTGGTAGGGAGAAAAAATAGTGGCAGGGACAAAAAATGGTGGTAGGGAGAGAAGATGGTGGCAGGGAGAAAATATGGTGGCAGGGAGAAAAGAAGCAAGGGGCAATGGGGAGAACGCGGGAAGGGAGAATGAGAGAGAGAGAGAGAGAGAGAGAGAGAGAGGAGGGAGGGTCAAGGGGATGCCTGGGAACATCTCTGGCATCTTAAATTTCTTTCTTGATTAAAGCAACAAATTGCAGTGTCCGTTGTTGTTACTGATGTAGCAGGGAGAGTACAGGGTGAAGGAGAGTACAAGGTGAGAGTACAGGGTGAAGGAGAGTACAGGGTGAAGGAGAGTACAGGGTGAGGGAGAGTACAGAGTGAAGGAGAGTACAAGGTGAGAGTACAGGGTGAAGGAGAGTACAGGGTGAGGGGGAGTACAGGGTGAGGGGGAGTACAGGGTGAGAGGGAGTACAGGGTGAGGGAGTGCAGGATGAGGGAGAGTACAGGGAGAGGAAGAGTACAGGGTGAGGGAGAATATAGGGTGAGGGAAAGTACAAGGATAGGGAAAGCAGGATCTACAAGTTATTACTACACTCATACTAGGATCTACAAGTTATTACTACACTCATACTAGGATCTACAAGTTATTACTACACTCATACTAGGATCTACAAGTTATTACTACACTCATACTAGGATCTACAAGTTATTACTACTCATACTAGGATCTACAAGTTATTACTACACTCATACTAGGATCTACAAGTTATTACTACACTCATACTAGGATCTACAAGTTATTACTACACTCATACTAGGATCTACAAGTTATTACTACACTCATACTAGGATCTACAAGTTATTACTACACCCATACTAGGATCTACAAGTTATTACTACACTCATACTAGGATCTACAAGTTATTACTACACCCATACTAGGATCTACAAGTTATTACTACACTCATACTAGGATCTACAAGTTATTACTACTCATACTAGGATCTACAAGTTATTACTACTCATACTAGGATCTACAAGTTATTACTACACTCATACTAGGATCTACAAGTTATTACTACACTCATACTAGGATCTACAAGTTATTACTACACTCATACTAGGATCTACAAGTTATTACTACACTCATACTAGGATCTACAAGTTATTACTACTCATACTAGGATCTACAAGTTATTACTACTCATACTAGGATCTACAAGTTATTACTACACTCATACTAGGATCTACAAGTTATTACTACACTCATACTAGGATCTACAAGTTATTACTACTCATACTAGGATCTACAAGTTATTACTACACTCATACTAGGATCTACAAGTTATTACTACTCATACTAGGATCTACAAGTTATTACTACTCATACTAGGATCTACAAGTTATTACTACACTCATACTAGGATCTACAAGTTATTACTACTCATACTAGGATCTACAAGTTATTACTACTCATACTAGGATCTACAAGTTATTACTACACTCATACTAGGATCTACAAGTTATTACTACACTCATACTAGGATCTACAAGTTATTACTCCACATCAGACATGATCTTCCCCTAAGTTGATTATCGACACGAAATCGAAGTTTAACTTACCCTTCACCCCTCACCCAGACCTTACCTTGCCTTCACCCCTCACCCAGACCTTACCTTGCCTTCACCCCTCACCCAGACCTTACCTTGCCTTCACCCCTCACCCAGACCTTACCTTGCCTTCACCCCTCCCCCAGACCCCACCTAGCCGTCACCCCTCACCCAGACCTGACCTTGCCTTCACCCCTCACCCAGACCTTACCTTGCCTTCACCCCTCACCCAGACCTTACCTTGCCTTCACCCCTCACCCAGACCTTACCTTGCCTTCACCCCTCACCCAGACCTTACCTTGCCTTCACCCCTCACCCAGACCTTACCTTGCCCTTCACCCCTCACCCAGACCTTACCTTGCCTTCACCCCTCACCCAGACCTTACCTTGCCCTTCACCCCTCACCCAGATCTTACCTTGCCCTTCACCCCTCACCCAGACCTTACCTTGCTCCTTGCCCCTCACCCAGACCCTACCTTGCCCCTCACCCCTCACCCAGACCCTACCTTGCCTTCACCCCTCACCCAGAACCTTCCTTTGCCCCTCACCCCTCACCCAGACCTTCCTTTGCCCCTCACCCAGACCTTCCTTTGCCCTTCACCCAGACCTTACCTTGCCCCTCACCCAGACCTTACCTTGCCCCTCACCCCTCACCCAGACCTTACCTTGCCCCTCACCCCTCACCCAGACCTTACCTTGCCCCTCACCCCTCACCCATACCTTCCTTTGCCCTTCACCCCGACCTTCCTTTGCCCCTCACCCCACACCAAGACCTTCCTTTGCCCTTCACCCCTCACCCAGATCTTACCTTGCCCTTCACCCCTCACCCAGACCTTACCTTGCTCCTTGCCCCTCACCCAGATCCTACCTTGCCCCTCACCCCTCACCCAGACCCTACCTTGCCTTCACCCCTCACCCAGACCTTCCTTTGCCCCTCACCCCTTACCCAAACCTTCCTTTCCCCCTCACCCCTCACCCAGACCTTCCTTTGCCCCTCACCCAGACCTTCCTTTGCCCTTCACCCAGACCTTACCTTGCCCCTCACCCAGACCTTACCTTGCCCCTCACCCCTCACCCATACCTTCCTTTGCCCTTCACCCAGACCTTCCTTTGCCCCTCACCCCACACAAAGACCTTCCTTTGCCCCTCACCCCTCACGCAGACCTTCCCTTGCTCCTTACCCTTCACCCAGACCTTCCTTTGTCCCTCATCCAGACCTTCCCTTGCCCCTCACCCAGACCTTTCCTTGCCCCTCACCCAGACCTTCCCTTGCCCCTCACCCTGGTCTACCCTTGCTCTTTGCCCTGACAAACTTCCCTCACCCAGGACTACACCCCTTCATCTAGGCCTACGTCCCCTCACCCTGGCCTACAGATGCTTCCCGGCGCTGATCAAGGTGTGAAACAAATAGAAGTCATAAAATACATAAAATCTGCATATCATTATTAAACCAGCAACACTGATTAAAACATCTAACATTATGCACACACTATATAAATATATATATATATATATATATATATATATATATATATATATATATATATATATATATATATATATATATATATATATATATATATATATCACACACACACACGAAGCTTCTTAGACTGTTCAATATTCATACACTTAGTGCTAAAAGCCGAGAAAGCCTAGCCAACAAATTAGCATAAGCAACATTTACAGTGGTGGAACTAGGTTGGCTGCTGCTGCTATATTTACATGCCAGCCACACTATTATCATAAAATAAAGATTGTCTTTATTTAAGATTCAAAATTTAGCGCTTCCTCCTGAACTTTACATAATAATAATAATAATAATAATAATAATAATAATAATAATAATAATAATAATAATTATAATGAACTTCAATACAGATAATTCATATACACGGCGAGAGAATTATTTCTGAGCTGATCGTTGATGAATTGTTGTAGCGTCTATCACCACAGCTAATTCTAAATCTACTGTTACATCTACTGTCAAATCTACTTCAACTGCTGTTAAATTTTCGCTTCCGCCAGCAATTAAATCAGAATGATATGGCACCAGGTGAACATAGGCTTATCCCCTCACCTCAGCGCACACCATCAGCCTCTATGTTAGGTGTTACTAGAGGCGACACTACCTTAACACACCTACACTCGCCGCCGCCCTGCTTGCACTAGCCTCATGTATCTCTCTCAATGAGAGGAATACGACTACCATGATAGTAATTTACTCCCGGGAATATCCACTCTGTGCTCCGGATATATAAGGGTGTAAATATTTCAACGCCAGCCTCCTCTTTATCCCCCGTTTTCCTCCCTTCCTCTGTTTCTCTCTCCCTCTCATACACACACATACACAAGAATGAGCACTACAGCAGGCATACTAGCCAGTGCTTGTCAGGTCTGACTCTCACCCAGCCACATCCACTCATGTACCCTTCCAATTTGTATTTAAAGCTACCCATAGTCCTTGCCTTAATAACGCTACCTGGGAGTTTGTTCCACTCATCTACAACTCTAGTGCCAACCCAGTACCTTCCTACATCTTTTCTATATCTAAATTTCTCCAACCTGACTCAACTGCTACGAGTCTTGTCTTTAGATATTTTCAACACACTATTTGCAAACCCCTTATTTATTCTGCGTTTGTGAGCGAGGCAGGAGTAAAGAGGATGATAGGGAAGGCTAGGGGAAAGGGGATGGGGTTAAGTTGGCAGGAGAGGCTGAGGGTGGGGAAGGCAGAGGTCCTTCTCTGTTCTCAAGTGTCATCAGGTTTACTGAACCTCCTGTAGCCTCTCTTTACAGTTCATAACCCTCAGCTTCGAGACTAGTTTCGTTGCAAACCTTAGCACTTCTTCCAGCTTCTTTACATGCTATACAAGATGTGGGTTCCATACTGGTGCTACATACTCCAAGATGGGCCTGGTATATGTTGTGTATAAGGTCATGAATGCTTTCATGCTGATGTTCCTGAAAACCCTTAAATGTGCCAGTCTCGCATTTGCTGCAGAGGTAATTTGGTTGACGTGTTCGTCAGGGGAAATGCTCGACTATATGCTTACCCCGAGGTCCCGTACACTGACTCCGTAAGTCTCTGCCTTTCTCCATTTTTCATAACTTTGCATTTGCTGAGGTTAAATTCCTACAGCTATTTTCCAATTATGCAGCGTATCCAAATCCACATATAATTTTATTGTCTACTTTTTTTGTACTGCCTTCATTAGTTTTATATCTAACAGTAATTAATTGTTTCCATCCCGTTGAGCATTCTTTGATCCACCGTAATTCCTGTCTTCTAGCTCTTGTGCCAGTCTCATGTGGGATACAGTATTGAACGCCAGTTTACAATCCAAAAAATACACAATCGCCCATCACTTTTTCATGAACATCAGGGAACAGAGAAGACCACAAATTGACCAGCATTTACCCCCCCCCCCCCGTCCCACACGCACACTAAATGCATCAGGATAGCTACATCAATATTATTATTATTATTGGAAATCGTTCAATAATTAAAATTCTTACTGCAAGAAATACTGGAAGATAGTGTTAAAGCAAGTATATGCTAGGCAAACCTCGACCTGTACCTACCTCTGATAGTTAAGTTCAACTCAGTACAGTTACGTAACTACACCTAGATTAGTACAGCTACTTAAGTATATGAACATGTGCAAGCTCTTCCCCAGAAGTTGCTTTCAGCCTGTATAAATACCACGCCCACCCTGCCTCCCATGACTGCCAAGCCTCCTATATCCCATGATTATAATGCCCACCCTGCCGTCCATGTGAGAGAAAGCTGCCTTCACAACATAACCCACAACATTAAGGCGTGAGAGAGAATCCTACAATCCTCTCTGAACTTCAGGGAAGGAAGGATTGAGGACGACAGGATTTAGGACAATCAAGGCGAGCAAGTGGGTGCCAGGTGGCAGACACAGGGCGTTTACAGTGCCACAATTTAGTGTTTCCAAGACCCAAGGACTCTGAGCATCTACACTGTCATATTACAGAGCCTCTGACATGACCACTGTCACCTACACTGCCACACTCTGACTAGTTGATTTTTATTATATTCATAACGCACTAAACCACCAGCATGGATAAAGTTTATCTTTAAAACAATTACAATACATTTTTATGTAAATTCAAGTTACTATATCCAATAAAAAAAGTATATATATATATATATATATATATATATATATATATATATATATATATATATATATATATATATATACACACACACATATTGACGGAGCCATGATCTGGGATAATCTAACGGGCTCTGAAACCAGACCTGCTCCCCCCAACAACTACAAACAATCGCACTGGGATGGTCCAATAGTGGAAAATATAGCCTCAACAATGCTTCAGAGTGTGTCAGGGAAGGACAGAGCCAGCCTCCTGGCAGTGAGAGCCCCTCATGCAGGGGATTTTCTGTTGGCTGATCCCAACTCCAGCCATGGCACACGCCTCGACCCACAGACCATCTGCATCGGTATTGCTCTTCGACTTGCCGCCCCTATTTTCGCCGAACACAGGTGTATTTGTGGCAGTGAAGCAACAGACCGATTCGGGTACCATGGTCCTGTGTGCCGTAAATCCGAGGGAAAGATTGCAAGACATGAGGAGGTTAATAACATCAAGAGGAGCCTGACAACAGCCGGATGCCCAGCAGTAAGGGAGCCACCCCAGCTATGCAGATCTGATGGCAGCCAGTAGCGTCCAGATGGTATCACCCTTCAAGCCTGGACAGATGGGAAGCAGGTGGTGTGGGACTATACATGTGCATCTACCTTCGCTGATACCTATCTCCAATACACCAGGGAGGAAGGAGGGGCAGCTGCCAGCTTCAGGGAGTCCCAAAAGTCTAGAAAACATGGAGAACTTGCCCATCATTATATGTTTGTTCCCACAGGCTCAGAGACCCTTGGCTCATGGGGAAAGAATGCATCTAAATTCCTTAAGGAGCTGGGAAAAAGACTCATCAGGGTAACTAGGGATCCCAGGGCAGCTAGTTTTCTGTTCCAGCGGCTCAGTGCGGCTGTTCAAAGTGGTAATACCTGCTGTATTTTGGGCACACACCCCAGCTCTGAGGAGCTGGATGAGATTTTCGCCTTATAATCGGTGATACACACGTAACAACATGTACCGTATATGCCACCTTTATATCAACAATGTATCTCTTAAATCTTCTGTACCATATTATGTAATAAAATATTCCTATTGGAAAAAAAAATATGAAAAGATGGGGTGGTAGAAGTGGAATATTTAAACGGCTTCAGGAAGAAATCCAAATATTCTTCCTTGAAGCCTTTTTATCCACTTCTCCGAGGCTATGGGTCCCACAATTTACACCAGAGGTGGGCCCCAAATATATATATATATATATATATATATATATATATATATATATATATATATATATATATATATATATATATATATATATCTATATATATGTGTGTGTGTGTGTATGTGTGTGTGTGTGTGTGTGTGTGTGTGTGTGTGTGTGTGTGTGTTCACAAAAAAAACTATTCTCAACACAAAATATTCCAAACACATTACAATTTTTCATACAAAAATTATGAGGAGGACTAACTCCCCTTGAGAGAACACTTCAAAGGGTTACAGCTTTATCATGTGATGATGCAGCTCTAAGCAGAGAGAGAGAGAGAGAGAGAGAGAGAGAGAGAGAGAGAGAGAGAGACTGAGACTGTCTCAATCAAAAATTGTTGTACACTATGTGTTTGTGAAGCTTGTCAGCAGTGTCACACTAGCCTCCACTAGCTTAACACATCTCAGTGAAGCCTCGTCCAGGCTGTGATAAATCTATGGTTATGATTCACCACAGTTCACTTACTGTCACTCACTACTCGAACATAATGCAGAGCTCACCAAGTTGTACAGGGGTTGATTAACAGCTCCTGGTCCTGAATATTAACTATTATCGTATCTACCCTTGAAGCTGGGTATAATGCATGCCCCTTTTATCGTAAAACTAAAAGTGCTACGTAAACTCAAAGTATTGCCGGAGGTAACGGGGGGGGGGGGGGCCTCTGTCTTGACTGACGTCTCTCTGCACCTCCACCACTCTTATTGTTGGGAACTGACTTAAAGAACTTATCCAGTTTCCGCCCTTCAAGACAGTCAGAGGTCTGTTGGTATTTCCCCTTATGTTTGAAGACAAGGTTTAGAAAACTCTTGTTCGTTTTACACGTATTGAGTTTATCTCTCGTTGTGCTCAATGCACCTGTCCTTTTGACTGGGGTATTTTGCACCGTCTGCCAAATTCTTGCTCCCGTATGGAGTAATTCTGTGGAGATTGAGACCAATCCCTCTACAATTTTCCAGGTGTAAATTATGATGCATCTTCCTTGCTTACATTCTAATGAGTACAGTTCAAGGGACTTGAAACATTCCTAGTAATTTAGATGCCTGACTAAATTTATACGTGCAGTGAAAGTTCACTGCATATTCTCCAGTTCAGCAATTTCGCCTGTGTTAAAAGATCAGCTGCAAGTCTCATTAACTTGTCATCACTCTGTACCGAAGGCTATCCAGACTATCGTTTTCCTTGCTGTTCTAATAACATTTGTGATCATTGTCACTCCTAAGTCCCTGTTGCAACCCCTGAATGGGTTACAATGATTATTATGTATATATAATGTATATTACCTTTTCATTTAATTTTATATTGCTTATATTTGCGATAATAGCTAAATCGTAAATGTATGACTTTATATTATTATTTGACTTTTATATTGTTATTTAGCTTATGTTGTTAGGATGTATATAAAATGTGCTCAGTTAGGCTTGATTGTCAAACTACTGTAATTATCGCTTGTCGCTCGTTATACTGCCGGCTTCTGAGCTGCAGTTGTCCACGTAGCTATCACGTGATCGAGGGGGGGGGTGTCCTCACCTCTCGTGAAATTGTCAGTCTGCTGGAGACTCGCTTGGTGGTTGGACTGATTGTCTGTCTGACAGTCTGCTGGAGACTCGCTTGGTGGTTGGACAGATTGTCTGTCTGAGAGTCTGCTGGAGACTCGCTTGCTGGTTGGACAGATTGTCTGTCTGACAGTCTGCTGGAGACTCGCTTGCTGGTTGGACAGATTGTCTGTCTCATTATTCTTGTTAGTTCTGTAGAACTTTGTTCACAGAACATTGTAAAGACTTAGTGATTTTCGACGTTGTACTGAGGTTGTGTGTCCTATTGACACTCTGAACATCTCAGGTCCCGAGCTATAGCTTCTGACCTAATTTTGTACTGGTTCCTGTGTATTGTCACAGTCACAGTTTTTCCTATGCTGAACGTAGATTCAGTTTTATGGGAGTTTTGTAACTTGTGGAGGATCTGCAGATGGTCCCTACTTAGTGTCGTTATATTATTTCCCAGTTCCTGATTCTGTGTCGCAGTCGCTTGATATTGCATTGCTATTGGGCTTAGCATTCTTTGTTGTTCAAGCAGACTGTTCGGGTTGCCAGTCGGTCAAGAAGTTAGTTTATTTGAGGACTTTGTCAGTCACTTGTTTAAGTCTAATTCGAGTCTTGAGACACAGCTAACTACTTAAGAGCACTTATACGCATACACACATTTGTACATATTTGTAATATCTTATTAAATGTTAATGTACCTGACGGTACTTAAGAATTATAAATGTGATATGTGCTTTCAGCACAATAATATTGAACTCGAGAGATTGATTTTATTTTGATTGCTGTAATTAATTTAATTTGATAATATACCTCTAGACAACTTACTACTTAATAAATTTATTAAATTTTAATTTCTCTAGTTAGTAGCCTACCAGTTGTAATCCTAAAGCGCTATTGAATATTACTGATTTTAATGGATAATTGGACAAGGATACTGACTACTTGTTACGAAAACCCAGTAACAGGCTGGATGCTAGAAGGGCAGTCCTTTCTAGTATTCACTGGAGATCTCTAAGCTTTTAGAATCGCGTTTTTTGTAACAAATGGGGGCCTGTCCGGGATCTCTTGATCCAAGGCATTTGAGAGATGGACTAGAGCTGCTAAATGTACCAACTACGACAGCCTTGTTCAGTTGTTACTACACGAAGAGTTTAACAACTGTATGTCTGCTGACATACAAGAATATCTGATCGATCATACTACCTCAGATATTCTGGAAACTGCAGCATTAGCAGACAATTACGAAATTTCTCACAAACTTGTACGTATTAAAACACACAGAAACAAGGTAACTAAAGATTGTCCTAGAAGTTGGCAACCTAAATCAGCTGCTTATTGCCGGCCTGATGTACCTGCTACTGTAACTTCTCGTACCTTTACCAGGAAAACTCACAATCCTGAATCTGTCTCTGTGGCTAGACAGAAATCTGGTATCGAAAAGAAGAAAGTTAAATGTACCTATTGTAACAGAAAAGGACATGCTAGAGAGTATTGCTATAAGTTAGAAAGAGATGCGAGATACAGTCGTGCGGCTGGCGCCCCCACACAAGTCGTATCCTCTTCCGAGCAACAAAGGCACCAAAAGCCTAGCAATTCCTCTTATCCTACTGTTTTAGATAATATTACTCAGGATAGATGACTAGCGTCAGAAAGTGTATCTGACGAAAAGATTCGTTCAGCTATGAGTCCTTACTTTTCGAGAGATAAAGTAGGATTTGACGAATCACATCTAACTGAGATAATTTCTTTCAGAGACACTGGCAGTTATCTCACGTTATTAAGAGAAGATGTACTGCCCATAACTGACGATACCTATTGCAAGATAGATGTATTGTTAGAAGCCTATGGAGGGGCTGTTATAAAAGTGCCTCTGCACAAAGTATACATTGAAACAAGCTATTATACTGGTTATATTTCAGTGGGTATATCCAGTGGTGTATTTCCCATCAGGTCAGTGGACTTGTTGATAGGGAACGATATCCTTCATGCTGGTATATGTAAAGAACCACTTGTGATTGATAATAACACGATAATTATGCCATTGAAGCTTGTAGAGAGAAACCTATTTTATTTCCTCTCAGCGCAATTACTAGAGCTATGTCAAAGATACAACAACCATCCTTGTCTCCTGTTGAGTTAGTTGATGACAATGATTTGGGGTTGAATATGTTGTTTAGTGACGCTCTGCGCCCAGGATCATTAACACTGACTCCCCCCGGTCATCAACCTATTCAGGACACAACTGACGTTAAATTTCTAACTCATGATGATTTAATCAAGGATCAGTTTGTTGATCAGTCATTGGAAAGACTGAGAGATATAGCAGTTACTGAGAGTGAAGCAAAGGATCTCGATAATTGTTACTATTATAGTAACGGTGTATTGATGGAGAAAAACACATGTAAGTTGTCAGCTGATAGTGTTTCCAACACAGTCAAGAATCTAGTAGTGTTACCAGTTACATTTCGTGAACAAGCCATTGATTTTGCTCACAATAGTCCCATTGGAGGACATTTGGGTGTCAAGAAGACACTCGGTAAACTGGCAAAACATTTTACTTGGCCAAAGATGAAGGAAACAGTAGCTGATCATGTGCGACGTTGCCACGTGTGTCAAGTGACAGGCAAGCCAGCGCACACACCTCCACCTGCGCCTCTCATTCCTATCACCGTGCATGGTGAACCATTCTCACGTCTTATTATTGATTGTGTTGGTCCTTTGCCTAGAACCAAACTAGGAAACCAATACTTATTTACTATTATGGACGCTGCAACACGCTATCCCGAAGCTATTCCTATGAGAAAAATTAATGCTCGTGCTATTGTGAGAGCGCTGATGAAATTTTTCTCCCAGGTTGGATTGCCTCGAGAGATACAGTCAGATCAGGGATCTAACTTCACTTCTAAGATCTTTCGAGAAGCATTATCCCACCTAGGAATAAAGTCTGTACTTTCAACCAGTTATCATCCACAGTCACAAGGTGCTCTAGAGAGATTTCATCAGACATTGAAGTCTATGATGAGAGCTTATTGTGAACATTTTTCTAGAGACTGGGATGAGGGTATACCTTTTCTTTTGTTCGCTATGAGAGAAAGTGAGCAAGAAAGTCTCGGGTTTAGTCCGTTTGAACTAATATTCGGACACCAAGTGCGTGGTCCTCTCGCAGTGTTAAAAGACGTGTGGACAGGAAAATCAAATCCATCATTGAGTACTTCACCTTCATTAATGCAGCAACATTTGACAGCCGCTAGAGAGCTAGCTTCGAAAAACCTAGTTTCAGCCCAAGCTAGAATGAAGCAACATTATGACAAGCGTGCTGTCTCTCGTTCTTTTAAAGCAGGAGATAAGGTGATGGCTCGGAAATTAGTACCAGGTCATGCTCTACAAGCCAGGTATGATGGTCCCCTGGAAGTAGTGAAAAAGCTTAGCGACGTAAATTATTTGGTACGTACGCCTGGGAAAAAGAAATCTAATCATGTGTACCATGTTAACCAGCTTAAGGCATACTACGCTAGTCCTCTACCTACTACTTCTATTCTTACTAGGACAGAGGAAGAAAACGTCAGTCTACCTGACATCTCTAGAGGTATAGAGGTTCGTTTAGAAAATTCAGTGACTCTACAATCACTAGACGATTTTCTTAGTAACCTTGGGAGTGATAAAGCTGGTGATATTAAAAACATGATTTTGCATTTCCCTGAATTGTTCAGTGATGTTCCTAAACGTTGTACTCTGGGTGTACATGACGTTGATGTACAGGGAGCATCACCCATTAAGCAATCACCATGTAGGATGAGTCCAACGAAGCATAAAGCATTGAGAGAAGAGGTTGATTTTCTGTTATCTCATGGACTTATTGAACGTAGTAAAAGTCCATGGGCATCTCCCTGTATTTTAGTGCCTAAACCTGACGGTAGTTTCAGGATGTGCACTGATTACAGGAAAGTGAACTCTGTCACCTTGCCTGATGGTTATCCTCTACCTCGCATAGACGACCTTATTGACCGTGTGTCAGGAGCCCAGTTTGTCAGCCGTTTAGATCTCTTACGAGGCTATTATCAAGTCCCGCTTACTGAACGTGCTCAAGAAATATCTGCTTTTACTGTTCAAGATGGATTATTTAACTACCTCGTCACCCCCTTCGGCCTATGTAACGCGGCTTCTTCATTCCAACGTATAATGAACGAGTTGACCCACAACTTAGAAGGAGTAGAAGCCTACCTTGACGACTTAGTGGTGTACAGTGACGAGTGGGAACAGCACTTGACGCGTCTCAGAGCATTGTTTGAGAGACTGGCGCACTACAACTTCACTGTTAACTTAGCTAAATGTAGTTTTGGTCAAGCCAAGATTACCTATCTAGGCTTTTGTATCGGCCAAGGTGAAGTTGCTCCTATTGAGGCTAAGGTTCGTGCAATTTCTGAATTTCCAGTGCCACAGGATAGGAAAGGAGTACAGAGATTCCTGGGTATGGCAGGATATTATCGCAGGTTCTGTCCAAACTTTTCTCAGATTGCAGCTCCTCTCATTGAGCTTACTAGTAGCAAAGTTCAGTTCACCTGGACTAGAGATTGTTCAGACTCGTTCAAAAGGTTGAAGCGTTTGCTATCCTCTGCTCCTGTGTTGAAGAGTCCTAATTTCAATCTTCCCTTCTTTTTACATATAGATGCGAGTGGCTATGCAGTGGGTGCTGTGCTGCTCCAACAGTCAACATCCACTGATATTCTCCATCCTATATGTTACTATTCATCTAAGCTCAAACGACACCAGAAAAATTATGCTCTAGCTCTTGTGGTGTCCTTTGAACGTTTTGACGAGTATTTGGGCACTTCCCTATTTAAAATTTACGTAATTTTATGCCCAAATACCTTTTGTTACTTGCTATGTCAAATTCAGTAAAGTAACTTAATCCCTCCAGCCCATATTAACTATATATACTCATGTCATGTCTAATTATTATATTTATATATTCACAGTAATGTTGTGTGAGGAGGAGACAAGCTGAGTGTTGAGTGAGTAGTGTGGTGCGGGTGATGTACTGCATGACGCAACACTGTCCTGTCGCAGACCCCCCCCCCTCACTACACACCTTAAGCTGTTTCATACTCAGATGTTCATACTGCCTCGCATTCCACAACCACTACTTAAGAGTGGAATGCAGTCTCCTCTACAATGATCGAGCCTCAACGTGCCCTCCTTGTCAGCGCTATCTTGTCTCTACACTGATGTACATAACCACGAGTATGAAGATATACGATACTGTGTACTGCCCTAGTACTAGGGGCCTATCCTAGTGACGGACGCTGTGAAATTGTAGAGGTGCTTGGCACAAGAGAGACTCTGATTAATGTTTAATTTTTATATTGATAATAATATTGATATGAGTAACCAGAAATAATGTGAAAGACATGCAACTCCTAGTGCGACCCTCTGTCGTGTTGGGGGGGGTGTTGCAACCCCTGAATGGGTTACAATGATTATTATGTATATATAATGTATATTACCTTTTCATTTAATTTTATATTGCTTATATTTGCGATAATAGCTAAATCGTAAATGTATGACTTTATATTATTATTTGACTTTTATATTGTTATTTAGCTTATGTTGTTAGGATGTATATAAAATGTGCTCAGTTAGGCTTGATTGTCAAACTACTGTAATTATCGCTTGTCGCTCGTTATACTGCCGGCTTCTGAGCTGCAGTTGTCCACGTAGCTATCACGTGATCGAGGGGGGGGTGTCCTCACCTCTCGTGAAATTGTCAGTCTGCTGGAGACTCGCTTGGTGGTTGGACAGATTGTCTGTCTGACAGTCTGCTGGAGACTCGCTTGGTGGTTGGACAGATTGTCTGTCTGAGAGTCTGCTGGAGACTCGCTTGCTGGTTGGACAGATTGTCTGTCTGACAGTCTGCTGGAGACTCGCTTGCTGGTTGGACAGATTGTCTGTCTC
Organism: Cherax quadricarinatus; assembly: GCF_038502225.1. Taxonomy (NCBI): domain Eukaryota; kingdom Metazoa; phylum Arthropoda; class Malacostraca; order Decapoda; family Parastacidae; genus Cherax; species Cherax quadricarinatus. The sequence goes on along the minus strand of NC_091301.1, from coordinate 24,951,109 downwards.
ATTATTCTTGTTAGTTCTGTAGAACTTTGTTCACAGAACATTGTAAAGACTTAGTGATTTTCGACGTTGTACTGAGGTTGTGTGTCCTATTGACACTCTGAACATCTCAGGTCCCGAGCTATAGCTTCTGACCTAATTTTGTACTGGTTCCTGTGTATTGTCACAGTCACAGTTTTTCCTATGCTGAACGTAGATTCAGTTTTATGGGAGTTTTGTAACTTGTGGAGGATCTGCAGATGGTCCCTACTTAGTGTCGTTATATTATTTCCCAGTTCCTGATTCTGTGTCGCAGTCGCTTGATATTGCATTGCTATTGGGCTTAGCATTCTTTGTTGTTCAAGCAGACTGTTCGGGTTGCCAGTCGGTCAAGAAGTTAGTTTATTTGAGGACTTTGTCAGTCACTTGTTTAAGTCTAATTCGAGTCTTGAGACACAGCTAACTACTTAAGAACACTTATACGCATACACACATTTGTACATATTTGTAATATCTTATTAAATGTTAATGTACCTGACGGTACTTAAGAATTATAAATGTGATATGTGCTTTCAGCACAATAATATTGAACTCGAGAGATTGATTTTATTTTGATTGCTGTAATTAATTTAATTTGATAATATACCTCTAGACAACTTACTACTTAATAAATTTATTAAATTTTAATTTCTCTAGTTAGTAGCCTACCAGTTGTAATCCTAAAGCGCTATTGAATATTACTGATTTTAATGGATAATTGGACAAGGATACTGACTACTTGTTACGAAAACCCAGTAACAGGCTGGATGCTAGAAGGGCAGTCCTTTCTAGTATTCACTGGAGATCTCTTAAGCTTTTAGAATCGCGTTTTTTGTAACAGTCCCTCACAATCCTCTTTCACTTTACTGAATGGTTTCAGCTCTATAATGCGTTCCAGTTTTCAATTCTTCGATTTTCTATGGCGGAGGAACTGAACTTTATAATCACTGACCATCATATTGTCCGCTGTGGCCCACTTAAAGTAGTAGTTTACACAAGTTTGTGGGTTTTGTAGTGTCCTCAATTGTTTTGTTGCCACCTTTGTGGAGTGGGGCTTGACGACACTTGCGTACAGTTCAGGATATTTATTTCAGGGAAACGTTTCGCCACGAGTTCCTCCATCAGTGATGAATAATGAAGGCACGAGTGGTTTTGTGGAAAATACTGTATATATTTTCCAGAAATACAGTAGTTATTAAATGTAAATAGATGGCCATACTGGATTTAAAATTTATGTAATCGAAAACGGAAAGCTGCGCCTGCGCAGAAGGGGACTAGCCATCTTGGTTTTGAATTGTGTATAAGGTTGGTGTGATGGGAAGGAATTTTCGTGCTCTAGAGGTTGAAATTGGGCTGACACCTCTCAAATAGGAGACGAAATTGTTGGACATGCATTCCTGTATAACTTGAGATATCAGACGACTGGACAAGACAGCTCCAGGAACCTCAGATAAGCTCTCTAGATTTGTGTATAATTCTGGCCAGTGTTTTCATAAATTTAGTTAGTGAGGTTTTTCTGGGTATGATACAACTTAATATCCAGTCAAATTGGTGAGTGATATTAAGATATATTTTCCTTCTGTTATG